>NW_027096876.1:0-20000 GCF_019320115.1 Miscanthus floridulus
ATGAAGGAACGTTTGCAAAAGAAGGAGAATAGTGAGGCTCCTCGCCTAACAGTTTGCTGCTGCTGAAACTCAGTAGATTGTGGATCTGAGTGTCATTTGTTTTATTTGCTTGTGAGCAGTGCAATGCAAGTGAAGGACTCCAATTTAAAAGATGAGGCAAACGAGACTTCTCCTGCTGGAAAGCATAAGAGGAAATCACATAAAACAGATCCAGGTCGTAATTCTTTGTTTTGTTTAATGTTTTTGCCATGGTTAATATTTTCCAATACTGAAGCAAGATGTTATGTTGAACCAGAGCAACCACATTTGTTGTCAAATGATGCTATGGTATCAAAGGAAGCTCCCATTGGCGACCCCGAAAAGGTGAAAAAAATCTGAAAAGCAAAGGTGAATTAAAAGAGTTGCCTATGCTTGGTCGTAAATTTACATGGTCAAACCACCAGGACGTGCCTACACTCGTCAGACTTGATAGAGTTCTTTGCTCAACACAATGGGAACTGTTGTTTCCAAACTGTCTCTTGCAGAGTTGTGCAACTGACGGCTCAGATCACTGCCCCCTTCTTCTTGGGCTGAATGATGTTCAGCCAGGGAAGGCTAGATTCCATTTTGAGGCTTTTTGGACCAAGTTGGAGGGATTTCAGGAGGGTGTGGCAACTGCTTGGGCTTCTGAACCAGTCTCTCATTGTCCTTTTGACACCCTAGCAAGAAAATTCGGAGCAACAGTGAGAAGTTTGCAAAGTTGGAGTCAAAAAAAAGTTGGGCATGTTAACTCACAGTTAGCTCTTGCTAGGGAGGTTCTCCATCAGCTAGAAATAGCGCAAGATAATCGAGCCCTCTCTAGGCTAGAGCTTTGGTTAAAAAACAAACTCAAGCCTCACTGTTTAGCTCTCTCCTCCCTGCAGCGCACCATTGCAAGAAGTAGATCTCGCATCAGTTGGCTCAGTGAGGGCGATGCCAATACAGCTTTGTTTCATGCACATGCTCGCCACCGAAAGAGGAAAAACTTTATTAGTAAACTTATAAGTGATGATGGGGTAGTTCTCACCAAGCACGAAGACAGAGAGCATAATATTTTTGCTTTCTACAGCAACCTTTTGGGAAGGAGCATTGACAGGGATGTGACAGTTAACTTGACAGAACTAGACATGCCAAACCTTGATCTTAGTGAATTGGAAGCTCCTTTTTCTGTTGAGGAGGTCTAGAAAACAATCAATTCCCTACCGTCAGACAAGGCCCCTGGCCCTGACGGCTTCACAGGAAAGTTCTATAAGGTTTGCTGGCCGATCATCAAATTGGATATAATGGCTGCTATTTCAGCTGTTTGGAGCAGAAAGTTTGCTAATTTTGAGTTACTCAATTCAGCCTTCATCACCCTGCTACCAAAGAAAGAGGACGCTATAAGCATCAAGGAGTACAGATCTATCAGCTTGGTGCACTCTTTTGCCAAGCTCATAACAAAAATCCTAGCTAACAGGCTTGCTGCTTCTCTGAATCAGTTGGTCTCCACTAATCAAAGTGCATTCATCAAGGGTCGTTTCATTCTAGACAACTTCATGTTGGTTCACCATACTACAAAATTCTTGCACCAACAGAAACAAGCTCGTATCCTCTTAAAATTGGATATCAATAAGGCGTTTGATTCGGTGTCATGGCCTTTTCTATTAGAAGTTATGAGACGTTTGGGTTTTGGATCAGTTTGGTGTGATATTATCAGCGGCTTGCTTGCCACTTCATCCACTCAAGTGCTATTGAATGGTTCTCTAGGGGAAAGGATACAACACCAGCGTGGTCTAAGGCAAGGGGATCCATTGTCACCGATGCTTTTCATTTTGGTCATGGATGTGCTATACTACTTGGTGAAGAAAGCTGCAGATGAGAATTTGTTGCAGCCACTTGCCAGAAGGGCATTGGAGCATAGGATTTCCTTGTATGCAGATGATGTGGTGTTCTTCTTGAGTCCAACAACCAGTGACATTGAAATAACCTTGGATATCTTGCAACTTTTTGGAAATGCATCCGGCCTTACAACAAACCTTCAGAAAAGTAGTGTTCTCCCTATAAGGTGTAATGTGGATGACAGAGCAGTCCTGCAGGAAACCCTACCTTGTCAGCTTTCCGACTTCCCTTGTAAATACCTAGGGGTCCCCCTTTCTCCTCATAAGCTATCCAAAGAACAGGTTCAGCCCATCATCGAGAAAATTGCAGATCGACTACCAAGCTGGAAAGCTGATTTGCTTACGAAAGCTGGAAGAGTGGTCTTGGTTCAGTTTGTTCTCACCTCAATGTTGATCTACATCATCATGGCACTTGATCTACCCTCATGGGCTTTGAAGGCAATTGATAAGATAAGAAGGGGTTTCCTATGGAAAGGAAGAAGAGATGTCAGGGGGGCACTGTTTGCTAGCCTGGCCAAAGGTCACTAGATCTCTGAATCTGGGAGGTCTTGGTATTTCTAATCTTCAAAATTTGGGATGGGCTTTAAAACTCCGATGGTTATGGCTGCAGAAAACAGAACCTGACAAAGCCTGGGTTTTTTTCCCCATCCAAGCTCATTCTCAAGTCCAAGCCTTCTTTGCTATGGCTGTTGAGACAGTAGTAGGCAATGGAAAAAATACTCGTTTTTGGACAGATAGATGGTTGCTTGGTCAGAGCTTAGAACAGGCCATGCCACATTTGTTTAGCGCTATAGCAACCAGAGCAAGGAAAAGATCAGTTTACGATGCTATCACGGGGGGGAAATGGGTTTCTGATATAAGAGGTGCTTTAAGTGTGCCTGTTCTGATTGAATACCTTCACCTTTGGGGGCTTTTGTCAAATGTGGTACTGCATCCTGAGGTGGAAGATACACATATCTGGAAACTTTCAGCTTCCGGTATGTATTCTAATAAATCGGCTTATGAGGCCTTGTTCATTGGAGCCACTCATTTCAGTCCTTGGGAGTTGATCTGGAAGAGCTGGGCCCCAGGGAAGTGCAAGTTCTTCATGTGGATAGTAGCTCACAATAGATGTTGGACAGCTGACAGACTAGCACGTCGAGGTCTTGATCACCCAACGCAGTGTCCACTCTGTGATCAGGCTGGTGAAACAATAGACCATCTTCTGATCTCTTGTGTCTTCGCCCGGCAAACATGGTACAACATTCTGCAATCTTTTGGACTGCAAGATGTGGCTCCACAAATGGTTGATTTGATTTTTGTGGACTGGTGGGAGGGTGCTTGCAGCAGGCTTTCTGGTCAAGTGAAGAAGGGGTTCAATTCCATTATTATTTTGGGAGCTTGGTTAATTTGGAAGCATCGAAATCATTGTGTTTTTGATGGTGGAACTCCTAACCTAGCTAGGGTCCTCTCAGCTTTTAAGGAAGAAGCTCAGCAGTGGTCAGCAGCAGGGGCTCGAGGAGTTTCTTATCTCCTTGCCCTGGCTCCTATCTCCTAGCTCTTTTTGGGTCCGGTGGATAGTTCTCTAGAGACACAACGTAGTTTGGGTTCTTAGGGTGGGTTGCAGACCCTTTTCTCTGTAACAGTTTTTTGTTTCTGTGTTTTTGTAACAGTTTTTTGGGCTCTTTTCCCCCTCCTTTTTTCTTCTTAATATATTGATGCGCAGTTCTCCTGCGCGTTCGAGAAAAAAAAAATTAATCGAACCTGGTTGCTTCGCTATTATCACGCTAGGATCAGGGTCTTCTTTTTGGTTGCCATCAGCCTTACCCCGTAACCGTGCATGATAGTTACGCTGATATTCTCGATTTCTAGCCCGTCTTTCAACATCTTTATCACAAGACATTACATCAGTAGCTTGTGCTTCACGTTTCCTTTTATATCTTATTGAATTTTTATTCTCCAAGCCGACTTCATCCTCTAACAAATATTCAAAAAGATTAATTGATTTTGAAATAAATAATCCAAACATACTGTTTTTTTAAAAAACCAAATAGCATACCACCTTGAACATTGCCATCTGATGTTGTCGTCATATTACCATCTTGTCTTGTGGTCGAAGCCATAACAAGGTTTAGGTTGTCTTGTTTATATTGTTAATATGGAGCACTGCAATCAAGGAATTTTAAAGCAATGGTGAAACAAAAAATTAAAGTTAAATGCATAAACTGGAAATATATTATAGAGTCAAGCGACAAAATTTTAAGCAATTGAGGTTTAGTTGCAACTTCTAAGTCGGAAAATAGATTAATATTTAGAAATAGACAGTTGAAAGAGAGGTCAGAATACTTTTTGAAAACATGCATGCATCATAGATTATATTAAGCAATCTTTATTTGATCGTAATCAATCTTTATTAGACCCTATTAACACAAAAATAAATAAATGAGAAACTTTTAAGCAATTGAGGTTTAGTTGCAACATGCAAGTGGAAAAGATTATATTACTTTTTAGAAAGATGTAGTTGAAAGAGAGGTCAGAATATATAATTTTTATAAACATGCATCGCATATATATATTAATAAATCTTTAGTAGATTGTAATCAATCTTTATTAGATCATATCAACACAAAACTAAATAATTGTATACCTGCATTAATCAATCTTTTCATGTGTCAGGCAGAGAGCGGAAGGTGTCCACGACGGTAGGTCGGCAACTACAGGCGTGAAGGCGGCGCTGGCCGCTGGGGCCCCGCAGATGAAGCTGCTAATCTTCTGATATGTCATGCAGAGAGCTGAAGGTGTCCACAACGACAGGTCGACAGCTACAGATGTGCGGAGGCCCGGAAGGAGGCGGTGGACTTTCTGATCTTCCTGCTGCGTGTACGTGAGTCCGTGGCGAGGCCTGGTATACGTGAGGTTTTATTTTTGGACTACAGGAAGAGGAGGACTACGTGAGGGAAAATCCAATTTTGTTATTGGTGGTCGGGGCTCGGGAGGGGCGACGTGGGTACGGCGAGCGGGTTGGAGAACTATTTGGTGAAAAAAGAACACGGCAAGGGAGGGCGACGGAGTGGTTTTACATGGCAGGAACGCGTAAGACGACACTATAAGACTTTTTTTACAGACATGGCCCACCGGTAGATTTAAAGATATAAATCATCCGAGGGTCCTTGAATAAGGTGGGTATGAAACTTTTTTAGGTGAGAGCTATTTTTTAATTCCTTCGCTCTTTGATAGTAACTAGTTAACATGCACTTGTGGCACAAACGTGTCTAGAAGATATTTGTTATTTTTATTTGCCATTTTCTAGCTTGTTTGCCCTTATCATATTATTTCCATGTTTTTTTAAAAAACCAACATTTTTTTTGAATTTTTTGTTTTTATTTGTATTGAATTTTTATGTTTTTTAAACTTTTATTATTTATAATTTGTTGCAAAATTTTATATTGTACGTATGTTGGGGCATTAGAGTAGAAATTCATATTGTTCAGGTAAGGTATTATTAGACACACTAATCATGTTTTTCCTTATTAATGATTTTTTTATTCTGTTTTTTTACCAACTTTGTATTTGTATATTTTTTTTCTAATTCTAATTGGACCAAAAGCCCATAGACCCTGGGAGCAGCAAGCAAGTGCCAAGCGTCCATCTCATTTTTCTACGGGGGCGCATCCCAATTCACTATCTTCTCCATTTCTCTCCACCTCCTCTCCTCCATTTCTACACGTACTCCACCCTCCTATGCAGAGCACGACCGCCGAGGCTGGCCGCGCGTCCCAGTTCTTGCCGTCGGTGAAGAAGGTGAGCTGAGCAGAGCTCCTTTGCTGTGTCTGGCCGCGTCACCTATATGGCTGGCCACCGTAGCTGGTGAATCTGCCCGCAGGTTGTCGGGGCAGGGCTACGTCGGATCTAGCCACGTCGCCCAGGGCTGTCCGCCGGAGCTGGTGGATCCGCTTGCAGGATGTCGGGCAGGTCTGAGCCGGGTCTAGCCGCGCTGCCTGCTGGCCGTCGGTACAGGGCCGCACCGTCGGGCAGGTTGCCGTTGTTGGCTGCGCCGTCTGAAGGCTGCCAGGGCATGCTCTCCTCATATGTGAGGCGACAAGGTGTAACACCCAAAAATTTCAGTCTTTTGAAATAAGAAAATTGGATTTAATTATGTTATTATGTGAGCATTGAAACATAGGAAAGAAATGATTTTTGTGAAAATAAAATCAAATATAAGGTTAGTAACATGTTGATGCATTCATGCTGCTGCACATTTGTTTTTATAATGATTGGCTTTGACTAGAATTTGAATTGAACTTGAAAATGAGATTGGAAAATGCATTTAGAAAAAAGAAAAGGAATTCTTTTCCCTCCCCTTCCTTTCTTCACTTTCGGCCCGGCTCCATTTTTTCTCAACCGCTGGCCCGCTCTCTCTTTTCTCCCTCCACGCCAGCCGCCAGCCCAGCCGGCCCAGCACCCCCCCCCCCCGCAAGGCGCGCGGCCCAGCACCGCTCAGCCAGGCAACCGCTGCCGTCGCGCCGCCCTTCCCTCTTTGCAGCCGCTGCCAGCTCGGGCCCCCCTGCCAGCGCTTCCCCCACCTCCTGCAACTGCCCCATGCCAGTCAAGCCGCAAGGCAGCAACCGCTGCCCCGCGCCCATCCTCTACAAAAGGGTGCCGAACCCCTCGTCGCTCCCCCTGCTGCTCTCCTCGTTCCAATTTCGCGTCTGCTTGTGCACGAGAAAGTCGCAACCGTCGCTCCGAAGTCGCTGGGATTCGCCGTGGTCGCCTGCTGGGACATAGCCCAGGTTGACGTGGAGCTAGGGTTTGGAGACGAGTTCAGTCCTCTCCCCCGTGTGCATCGGACAGAGGAGCAGCACCGCGCTCGAGCTCGCGCTCTACCATTCGGACCCCGAGTGTGCATATGTGCTCGACCTCGCGTCTGGGTCGGCAAGCAAAGTGGAAGGGTGGATTCGGTCCTTCGATTATATGACAGCCAGTGCCTTGTGAGATCAACTGGGAGATGTTCTTCGTGTCACGGCTGGCTGTCAATACAGCTATCAATGAAGCCAAGGACACGAGCCGCCGCCTAGGGTCAGGAAAACGCCGCCGCCGCTCCTAGGTCCTCATCGTCACCATGCCTCCGCCTAGAGCCTCTCTTATTCTTCCTCTCTGGTGCATCTACCGGAGGTAAGAAGTAGAAGGGACCCATCTTTTTTCACCAGTTTTATATCTAGTTTGTTTAGGGTTTAGTCAAATAAATCTATCGATGAAATCAAATGATTTACGGTCAGAATCATGTTTCCTGCGATGACTTTGTGATTGCCAAGACGAGATTGCCGTTGCAGACGTCGATTTCATCGACAGACGGCCAATTTATAGCGGTGCTTCTGGGAGCTCCATACGAGGATAGCAACTCCGGGTCATCGATGTCATCGTCGATGGTCGCGGAGAGGAATTCAAGGTATAAGGTTATGAATCTACATCATATGTCATACCCAACGATGCAACTGCTGATAGTCTTTCAACGATTTAGATGTGTTTTGGACTAGGTTCCGAAGCGTTGGATCTTGCGGCATGTTTAATGTTTTGGGGTTGCTCTTTGGATTTGGTCTAAGGACTTCACTTTGGCTCCGGCTTTCGAGAAAAACCATTGGGGAAGAAGACGATGGAAGAATCTGGTTAAAATATTATGTATTTTTTAATTTGGATCTTTTTCATGTGTAATTTAGGGATGTAATGTGCTAAGATTTAATATAAGTCCCCGTTTCCTTCCGAAAAAATACGAGCAAATGCCCAACCATCATGTCAACGCAATGACTGTCTAATCGTTTATTGTTTTTTATTCTTTTCTTCAACGAGCTAGTGCCACAACGGCGTGTGGGCTTGTCTTTCTCGATCATGCATGACATGAGAAGGCAACATGGCATGTCAGTGAAGAGAGTTTTTTTTTTACAGCAATCAGTGACAAGAGTTGGATTACGTTAGTAGGTTACCCTCCACACCAAAATCCATGAACAATCTTGTCTGTCCCAATCTCAGATTCCACAATCCATGCACAATATCTCCCTCCCTGTAGGGTAGTAGTGCGCCGAGCTGCACGCCTCCACCACCGGCGTGCGCGATTCTCTCCAAGGTTGTGGATTTTCCATAGACCCGTGCCACATGGGCTATCCGAACGGTTCATAACGCTTCCGCACGCGTGGGAGGTCCACAATCCATGGACTATCTTGTTTGTCCCAATCCCAGATTCCACAATCCATGCACAATCTCTCCCTCCCATCCTAGTAGGGTAGTAGCGCGCCGAGCTGCACGCCTCCACCACCGGCGTGCGCGATTCTCTCCAAGGTTGTGGCACATGGCGAAGAGTGGATTTTCCACAGACCCGCGCCACATGGGCTATCCGAGCGGTTCATAGCGCTTCTGCACGCGTCGGAGGTCCGCCGCCTCTCGTGCTAGTGCTGCGGCCACACACTGCCATTGGGAGTCATGCGCCGCCACCGCCGCCCGACCCGTCACGGCGCCGTAGGGTCTCAGCCCCGGAGCTCCGACGAGACCCTACTGCATCTGCGGAGACATCATCCTCCTCCTCCCCTGCCCCCGCCGTCGCCGCCATGGCTATGGTTGTCCCCGGCCCGCCGCCTGCTCCGGCGGCGTACCACCACCTCTACCTCGCCGTCGTGTCTCCCATCCTTACTACCGGGCCTGTCTCCCTCTCCCGGCCCCCTTTCTAAACCCATTGAAGATGGAGAAGAGAGAGAGAGAGAGAGCAGAAGAGAAGCGCACTCGAGCTCAGCCGCCACGCGCGCTGGGGCCGTGGCCGCATGCTGCAGTCAGGGGTCGAGCCCGAGGCCAGTGTGAGGGGGCGGTGCCGACCAGAGGTGCAGGTGCCAGGGACTGGGCGACGGTGACGACGGCACTAGATTTGTGCAAGGACATTGGATTTGCACAACAGAGGAGAAAGAGGAAAACCTGTATCAAGATTCGTGGTGCAAAGGAAAAGAATGGCTCAGAAATTAGATGGACCCTGGGTCCATAGTAGGTCCCGTGAGCCCCACTCTCGATGGCTGCCAATGTGGCAAAAGAAAATATCCAACATCCCAAGGCTGCATGCAGAGAGTTGTTCGTCTCCAACCGTTCATGCACTTGGAGCAGGAAACTCCCACCATGCTTTAAGTGTCGGACGTCAGAATTTTTTCTTTTGCCACGTGGCAGCCATCGAGGGGCGGGGCTCACAAGATCTATGGACCTAGGGCCGATCTAATTTTTCCCTGGCCATATAGGCTTGTGGGCGTGCCTTTCCCCCACACGGAGGCGCCTATCTATCCGCGAAGGAATTGAAAATATATCGTTACCATTTTATACCCACCTTACATTGATAGATTGACCCAGGAAATGAGGGCAGGAACATATAAAACACCCTTGTTTCGCGTTGCGAATGACTTCTCGCCGTTTTTTCTCACCCGCAAAACTTTTACCCACCCGCGCGTACCCACACCCGTCCGCTTATCCTCCCGATTTAGACCGCCCCCTCCATCCCCTCGCTCAACCGCCGCTCCCCTGCGGCGCCGCGCCCTTCGACGCGACCGCTAGACGTGGGGTGTCCACTCCGCCCGCGCCGCCACCGCTCTACTCCGCATCCTGACCCTTCCACAGCGTGGAAGCGCGGCGGTTGTCACGCGGGCGCGAGGAGCGACACGAGGAAGTGCGGCGGTTGGCGGTTGGCGGTTGCCGCCGCGCAACTCCGCATCCTGCCCCTTCCACAGCGCCTCCTGCAACTGCCTACGCATCGGGCCGCCCGCTGCTCGCGCCGCTCTCCTGTGCGCCCGCGCGCTGCGTCGGCGCCGTCATCCCGACCATCGACCTCGCTGCCGCCAGGGGGCGCTTCTCGGCCATCCTCTTCGAACTCGCCTAGATCGGCGGCCACCCCACCCCCACCTCCGCTGTGTTTGAGCTATCGACCATGACATTGACATCCGCTGCCCTAGCCCGCTGCACCTCCCTCCAACACGCTCTGGGACCTCAACCTCTGCTACAAGGTGTTTGACGGAATACCCATAAGGTAAACAGGGGTCTCCATGTGTATGCCATGAATCGCTGGCTATATGGCTATATGTCTGATCTTGTTTGCAGCACTACCCAGTCCATTTGTCTTCCTTGAATCGCAGGCCATCTGGTTGTGTTTCTGATCTTGTTTGCAGTACTAACCAACAAGATCACTGGCTAATTTCTCAATTTGTAGGTCCAATTTATTACGAGTCAGAGGAACTGTGTTCTAGATTCGATCGGTGGGCGGCAACGCAAGGCTGTGCGTAGCTGTAAAACATGAATGACCATGCCTGCTACCGTCCGCTATACTCTTTCATCAGACTGCAGGGACATGTGAGAATTTTTCGCTTTTGTTTCCCGAATTTTTTGATGTATGATTTGGATATGGTTAGGAGCATTTTTTCAACCAAGACTGGCTTCATGAACCTTTACATTTTTCGGATGGGGTCAAGCTCAGCAATGAAATTATTGCTAAACTAACATTGTACAGTAAGAGAAAGTTATAATAAATAGGTCATTTAGTCCTGTAAGAGAGAGTTACAAGTCCCGTCCCGTTTTTCTAACAGGAAGGTGATCTATCTCAAAAAACTGGAAGGGGGGTCGCGCATGCTTTGCTTCTTTTTTCCCAGATGTTTCAATAAAGTATTTAATAGTTCAGGTTACATGCTAGATGTGGTTACAGGGAAAATATTTGTGCTCAGAGTATCCTCCTGCTGGCATGCTTGAATGAAGTTTTGGTACTGCTGACTGTGCCTACATTATTGAGATAGACATGCCCAATTTCTTTTTTTTCAGCAGATTTTATGGATTATAGGAAACTGAATTCTTATGCAGCGGTCCATTATACTGTGAGTTATGTGAGTCTTATTGGTGTGCAGGTTGATAGCCACATATTATTTTTTAAGAACCCTAGAAAATATTTTTAAACAATTTCTTCAGTTGGTACTTGGTAGGCCTTTTAGTTATCCTCAATCTATGGCACAGAATAAACATTCCCATACAGAAAAAAAGGAACACAGCCCATGGCGGCTACCTCAAATGTATGGATTTGTACAATTGGGAATTATCATCTTCCCAAGTTGTGTTATAGTCATGGACTCTGATGAAATAAACTTTTCTTGGATCTTGCAATCCGTTCAGGTTATGAAATATGTTGAATGCATGAAAATAACGGTGTAATGTCCCTTTGTTTAGTAAATAAACTTTAGAATTAGCTGTTAGTGGATCTTTGCATTCTTTTGTGTAAAAACAGAAACACATCCCTGAATTCAGCATATAAGAGTGCCAATGCGCCAACAAATACTTGAGTGTCTCTCATTGCTAAGCTCTTTCCCGACTGCAACAACAACATTCAGGTATAGGTGCCTTTTATTTTGAGCCATGGCAGCATGTATCTGTGCTTTTGGGTTCCTTGTGGTGACATGTTATTAGTATCATTCTGAACATGAGGTAACCCGCTTGTTTATATGCACTAATGTTACTATAATGTTGGCCTGTTTATCTTGGGTTTGCTGAAACCTGTCGCAAATTATCATGGTTAGCTACACTTTCTTGTCTTGTAGAGATATGCATGTGCCACCAGGTATACTTCCACAATCAAACTCTTATTTAGGTTAGAGTTGAGATCGAGGAGCCTGGCAGAGATGACATGATGTAATATCCTATTTTAACAAATTTCCTACTGCAGGTGTGATAAGGACGGCGTGTACAGCCGTCCACGAGGCGACTGGTTGTCACCGTAGGGATCTGCAAGGGGATGGGCTACGTGAGTCCGTGGGAAGGCAGAGAACGTGTGTGCTGGTGTACTTGCATTATAGAGTTAAAGATTACTTTCAGATTACAAATCAGAGTTAAAGCTTCCTTTCAAATTTCAAAACAGAAATGTGTGGGTAGAAATGATCTTTCTCTTGTTTTGTTCATCTGTCAAAAAATGAATGGGATGACCTATAAATTGGTACAGGTAGTAGCTAGCTGCAGTGACATTGCAATTGCAGAGAAGTAGCTAGCTGCAATGGCATTGACGTCACATGTACTGTTGGTTGAAACTTTGTTGATGCTGCTACTCGCAGGAAAAGTCATATTTTTCTACATCAATAATAGGACTGTTTCTATGCATCCAAAAAATGCAAACATAATAAGATAGTATGCAATATGTCATTGCTTAGATCCATTATACTTTCTATGCAATATGTCATTGCTTATATCCATTATACTTTCTACATGACATACAAATTCATTTAGGGGCCGTTTGGAACTTTGGATCCATTCATTTGGAAGAATTGAAATCTACTAAATAAATTAGGCTATTTGACTAGGAATTTGACATTCGATTACTTTCCAAAGTTCACATATAAACCTATCTCAAATTCATACAGTGAGAGATAGAAATTGATTCTATAGAACATCACCACTTTATAAAAATAATATACAAATATAATCCATGTACAACCATATTAGCTTAATTTACATATTGTTTATGAAATGATTTCATTTACACGTGCGTGCTACACAATGTTTTCCTAAACGGTAGATAGTCGGCGAGGTCTCGTGTAGCGTTTAGACCGTGTACACGGCGTGTACACGGTTTTACACGGATTACTCGTTTTTACTTTTTTTGTAAAAATAACTATAATAACCTGTGTATATGTTCCTATAACATAGATAATATTTGTATATTCAAATAATTTTATTATGAAAGTATATTCCACAACTAATCTAATGGTACTTATTACACATCATAAACATTTGTAATATTTTGAAAATAATATAGATAAATTATTTTCAAAATATTACCCAGTGTTCGTCTACACGGCCATGTAGACCGATTACACGACCGTTTTTTACCGTTTACACGGCGATTCCGTGTAACCTACCGTTTATGGCCTAAACTGCACGTTCGGCTACCGAGTAGCGATTACACGCCGAGTAATCGGTCTACACGGCCGTGTAGGCGAACACTGGTGCTACATGTGCATGTCCAGTGGTGTGTGTGTGTGTCTATATATATATATATATATATATATATATATATATATATACAGCTGGCCATAGTTTACGATAATGTTTGTATCAATTTACGATAATGACAATACACATTTATGATACATGGGTTACTATAATTCAAGATGATATTTACCATAATGCTATAGTAAATTACTTATGAGGGAGTTATCATAATCTCGTAAATTAGCATAGTAATTATCATAACTCAAAGTGGTTACAGAATAACTTATTGTACGGTCAGCTACAGAACAGTATGTCTATATATATATATATATATATATATATATATATATATATATATATATATATATATATATGTTCAGTAGCCCGCGACAGAATATCTTATTCTGTAGCCAGCCGGTCGATGCACCCAACAGGGCGTTCCTGGTTTTTGATGGCTGGTGCGTATGAACCTGCATGTCTGCATGCACAGGTACGGCAAATTCATAACGATCTGTAACTGTCGCTATTTACTAATTAAGGCCAGATTTGCATGCAGGTCGTAGTTATTTTGATTATCTGCCATGTGTACGAAGACAAATATTGAGCTACTCGAAGCATACACAAAATATTGGTCTGTGGTATTTTAAAGGAGCAAAATTTGAATTAGTTGGATATTCAGACTCGATTATACAGGATACAAGGTTGAAAGGAAGAGCACATCAAGCACATGTCAATTGTTGGGAAGATCACTTGTTTCATGGTCATCAAAGAAGCAAAATAATATTGCATTATCAACTGCCGAAGCCGAATACATATCCGCCGGTAGTTGTTGTGCACAAATTATTTGGATGAATGCCACCTTGAATGACTTTGGAATCAAATTAAGAAAGTGCCATTGCTATGTGACAATGAGAGTGTAATCAAGCTAACCAACAATTTGGTTCAAACATGCAAGAACAAAGCACATTGATGTCCATCATCATTTAATAAGAGATCATAAACAAAAATGAGTCATTTCAATTGAGAGTGTGGACATCGAAGATCAACTTGCCGACATATTCACTAAGCCACTAGATGAGATGAGGTTTTGCAAGCTAAGGAATGAGTTGAACATATTGGATTTCTCAAATATATGTTGATGCACCCCGCACTAATATGACATGCCTCTCTTTCGAGCAATCCAAGGTAAAAGTTGATTGGTATGTATATATCCTTTGCTAAGGACATGTTTAGTGCATCTAGTCATTCCTCATGATTTATAGGCTCATTCATGAAAATCAAATGAATTTGATGCTTGTATGGTACCACTATTGCTTCTATGCTTGACTTGACCTAGTGGTAGCATATGACATGTTTGTGGGCTTATGAACCTAGTGTTTGATCTAGAAAATGAGCTATAAGTTTTAACTCAACATGGTCAAGATAACCATTGAAATGAGGTATGAAGAAGCTTGTCCTTAGATCAAACCGAGTTAAATATCTTTGCCAAGTGTTCTAGATTGAACCAAATTCAGAAAAATGATCCTCACCCCATTGATTGACTTTGATAATCTTAACCTGTCTAAAATTGAATCTTTGTGGTCATTGATGACAAAGGGGGAGAAGTAATACACAAAGATAGTGAAAAGATGACAAGGAGGAGAACTTTGACATTGGGGGAGAAATATGAAAGGATGGGGATCAATTAAAATTTGAGCACACAAATAGGAGAGCAAAGCTCATGGACTTGTATGATACATTTGAATGTGCATTCATATATGCTTGCTTGCATTTGTCAAGTTTAAATTCGATATACATGCTTGTATGTTGTATGCTAGTGTTAACACTTAAATTTGGCAAGTTTACCCTAGAAAGGAAGGAATTAGCCGATGGCGTGCATACGTGGTATTTCGGACGGCTACTGAAGCAAATGAGAAGATTACTCGGCAGTGTTCGGTATAATCTGAAGGAGGACAAAATAGGAAGTTGTGCAGACATCAAATTAAGGAGTATGAATCTAGTGTGAGAGTCCAAGCGAAGCACGGTATTGATCAATGCTCAAAGAAGCAAAGAAAGACAGACGAAAGAAACTATATTTTAATTGGCCAAGCTACACAAGGTGTATCATCTACATGCAAGGGAGGAAAGGAAATATTCTATATTTTGGGACAAACTCTTGACATCCTGAAAGCATCTAGGCCCCTAGTTGGATTTCGGTGATTAATGTCAATACAAGATTACTATGACTAACGTGTGTTTTGCAGAGGCAATTAAGTTAGGTCATGGTAATGGAGATCGATTGGGCAATCGAGGTTGTCATGCCCCTACGATGGAAATCGTTTCGGTTTTCAAAGGATGGACGACAAGGTTAAAGATGACTAGTTATAAGTGTCAATTGGAGTTGGAGAGACACTTAGAGTAGTTTAGGACTTTGTTTTTTCCTTTGGCCGTACTATGAAGGGGGGTATGAACGGGTAGCTTGACCTAGTTGAGTCTAGTGAGTTAGGTGTGGTGCACACTTGTTAAAACTAGCTCTAGGTAGCTCCTATGAATGCCTAAGATCCTTTGGAGCAAACTTCATTCATATATGTTCGAAAGTTTGAAGTGAATGGAGTGTCAAACACTGACCGGACGCTGGCTCTGGTGCGACCGGACGCCGGCCGCAGGGTCTGGTCAGTTCATTTGACTGAGGTGATCAAGTCTGGGGTGACCGGACGCTGGAAGGACGTGTGACCGGACGCTGAGGGCCAGCGTCCGGTCGACTCCAGTAAGGGTCCAGACTTGGGAAAGAGTGACCGGACGCGTCCGGTCAGTGATGACTGGACCCTGAGTATCCAGCGTCCGATCGTTTACAGTAAGCATCCAAGAGCGACCGGACGCATCCGGTCGGTACTGACCGGACTCTGACAGCGTCCGGTCATCACTTAAAAACTGTTCGCGGGTTGAACTGACCGAAGCGTCCGGTAAAAACGATCGGAGCGTCCGGTCATCCCGCAGAAGCTCATAACGGTTCGTTTTTCAGGCTGCCTTATAAATAGGAGCTCCACTTGTGAGTGGAGTAACTTTTTCTCATTCCAACAGCTGAGAAACACGTTTGTGAGTGCCAAGAAGAGCAAGGTCCTAGTGAGGTGTTTGTGATTTGAGAATCCAAGAGAGTAGCCTCACTAGCAAATCAAGAGTAGCAAAGTGTGCATCCATCTTCTCATTAGGCTTCGCGTGGTCAAGTGAGAATTTGTGCTTGTTACTCTTGGTGATCGCCATCACCTAGACGGCTTGGTGGTGATTGGGAGTTTGGTGTTCACCCGGCGGAGCTTGTGGGTGACCCAACTCAAGTTGTGAGCGGCTTTGGGTGATTCGCCGTGACGGAGTGTCGAAGAATCAACCCGTAGAGAGCACTTGATCATTGCACGGATCAAGGGGGAGCTACACCCTTGCGTGGGTGCTCCAACGAGGACTAGTGGGGAGTGGCGACTCTCCGATACCTCGGCAAAACATCGCCGCGTTCCTTTCTCTCTCCATTTACTTTGATCACTTACTTTGAGTATTTACTTTGAGAAATTCAATACTTGTTTTACATCCATAGAATTGCTTGCTAGAGTAAGTTTGGAACATAGGTTACGAGGTTGTTGTGCATTAGTTTGATATAAACACTTTTCTAGGCACAAGGGGTTAATTGGGCTATCCGTAGGATTTGATTATTGCAAGAGAATTTAGAATTAGCCCAATTCATCCCCCTCTTGGGCATCTTGATCCTTTCAATTGGTATCAGAGCCTCATGCTCACGTTTTTAAGCTTAATCGCTTAGAGCAAGATGTCTCACGGGGATGGACCTCCTCCTATCTTTGAGGGAGATGATTTTCCATATTGGAAAATCCGCATGGAAGCATACTTAGAAGCTCTAGACGTTGGAATACTTAGAGCCGCCTCTCAAGGGTTCCCAACACCTAAGAATGCCGCACAACTTCAAGGCGATGAAGTGAACTATGAAAAATGGAATGCAAAGGCTCGCAACACAATCTTTAGAGGCCTTTGCAAAGATGTGTTCAATCGTGTAAGGAACCACAAAGACGCCCATGCACTATGGTCGGACGTTTGTGCGCTCCATGAGGGAACCAAGAGTGAGCGTGAGGAACGTTATCATCTTATAATCAAAAAGCTAAATTCTTTTGAGATGTTTCCCAAAGAAAGTGCTAATGAGATGCATTCTCGATTAAATGTTCTTGTAGAGGAAGTCAATGGGCTTGGACTTACTCAAATGTCACCATCCGACGTTGTGAGAAAAATCTTAAGTGTCCTCCCCATTGACAAATATGGGCACATTGTGACCGTGCTACATCAAGGTGATCTTTCCGCCGCTACACCGACACAAATCTTAGGAAAGATCAATGCTCATGAGATGTACATGCACATCACACCACAAGATGGCTCATCCTCTACAAAGAAGAAAGAGAAAGACTTAGCATTCAAAGCTAGCCAAGACAAGGGCAAAGCAAGACTTGAGTATGAGAGCTCAAGTGATGAAGATGATGAAGAAAGCCTTGCCCTCATGGTGAAGAAGACCACCAAGATGCTAAAAAGGCTAAACAAGAGTGGCATCAAGTTTGATGGCAAGAAGAAGAAGTTCTTCACTAGCTCAAGAAGAAAGCCAATCTCTGAGATGGATTGCTACAATTGTGGCGAACTTGGCCACCTAGCTCATCAATGCACAAAGCCCAAGAAAGACAAGTTCAAGAACAAGGGCAAGAAAGATGATTCAAGCGATGAAGATGAAAAGAAAAAGAACAAGCCCTACAAGAAGAGAGATGGCAAAAAGAGGGAGTTCTACAAGAAGAAGAAGAGTGGCAAGGCCTATATTGTCGGTGATTGGCTCACGAACATTGATTCATCAAGTGGATCATCCGATGATGATAGTGACGGTGAAAAGGTGGCCGCCATTGCAATTGATCTTGCATCTTCACCGCCATCATCGCCATCATCCTCTACACACCTATGCCTTATGGCCAAAGGTGAACGCAAGGTGAACTACAAGACCGGTGGAAGTCATTGGGTTATTGATAGTGGTTGCACTCAACATATGACCAGTGATCCTCGTATGTTCACCTCACTAGATGAAGAGGTAGATGGACAAGAGAAAATAACATTTGGAGATAATTCAAAGGGCAAGGTTAAAGGATTGGGCAAAGTGGCAATCTCAAATGATCATTCCATCTCCAATGTGCTCTATGTTGCTTCATTGAGCTTCAACTTGCTATCCGTTGGGCAATTGTGTGATCTTGGCTTTCAATGCTTATTCACCGAGAAGGAGGTTGTTGTATCCAAGGTAGATGACAATCAAGTGATATTCAATGGATTTAGATACAACAACTTATATCTAGTTGACTTCACCTCCAAAGATGCAAACTTGAAGACTTGCCTATTCACCAAAACAACACTTGGGTGGCTATGGCATAGAAGACTTGCTCATGTTGGGATGAGCTCACTCAAGAAGCTTATGAAGAATGATTTGGTGAGAGGGTTGAAGGATGTGAAGTTTGAGAAGGACAAGCTTTGTAGTGCATGTCAAGCCGGCAAGCAAGTTGCAAACACTCATCCAACCAAAGCTTTCATGTCAACCACAAGAGTGCTAGAACTCCTACACATGGATTTATTTGGACCAACAACATACAAAAGTTTGGGAGGAAATCTCTATTGTCTTGTGATTGTGGATGACTATTCAAGGTATACATGGGTGTTCTTTCTTCATGACAAATCCGAAGTTGCATCTTGCTTCAAGAAGTTTGCCAAGAGAGCTCAAAATAAATTTGAAGTGAAGCTCAAGAAGATAAGAAGTGACAATGGCAAAGAGTTTGACAACACAAACATAGAAGCTTATTGTGATGAAGTTGGAATCAAACATGAAGTCTCCGCAACCTATACTCCTCAACAAAATGGTGTGGTTGAGAGGAAGAACCGGACTTTGATCACTCTTGCAAGGACAATGCTAGATGAGTACAACACCCCCGAAGCTCTATGGGCAGAAGCAATCAACATCGCATGTTATGCATCCAACCGCCTATTTCTTCAAAAGTTCCTTGTCAAGACTCCGTATGAGTTGCTCAATGGGAAAAAGCTGGACGTCTCCTTCTTTAGGGTGTTTGGTTGCAAGTGCTACATCTACAAGAAGCGGCAACACCTAGGGAAGTTTCAAAGACGTTGTGATATAGGTTTTCTTGTTGGTTACTCATTGAAGTCCAAAGCATATAGAGTATTTAATCATGCCACCGGCTTGGTTGAAGAAACATATGATGTGGAATTTGATGAATCTAATGGCTCCCAAGGAGCACATGAGAATCTTGATGATGTAGGTGATGAACCATTGAGGGAGGCTATGAAGAATATTCCTGTGGGAGACATCAAGCCAAAAGATGATGAAGATGATGTACAAATCATTAACCAACCTTCTTCATCAAGTGTACCACAAGATGGTGAAAAAGATGGGAGAGTAGAAAATGAAGATACTCATATCTCCCATGAGCAAATGGTGGTACAAGCACAAGATGTTGATGCTCCACAACCTCCTCCTCAAGTGGTCAATAGAAGAAATACACCTCTCCTACAAGATCATCCACAAGATCTCATCATAGGGAGTCCAACAAAGGGGGTGATGACTCGATCTCAAAAACTTACTTCATTTATTGCTCATCACTCTTTTGTCTCTTGCTATGAGCCTACCAAGGTAGAAGAAGCTCTTAAAGATCCGGATTGGATCAATGCCATGTATGAAGAGTTGAACAACTTCACTCGTAATGAAGTTTGGAATCTTGAAGAGCGACCAAAAGGTGCAAGAGTCATTGGAATGAAGTGGGTGTTCCGAAACAAGCAAGATGATCAAGGTGTTGTTATGAGGAACAAGGCAAGACTAGTTGCAAAGGGGTTCTCTCAAGTTGAAGGTTTGGATTTTGGAGAGACCTTTGCACCGGTTGCAAGATTAGAAGCCATCCGTATCCTTCTTGCATATGCATCACATCATGAAATGAAACTATATCAAATGGATGTGAAAAGTGCATTCTTAAATGGCTTTATCAATGAACTAGTCTATGTTGATCAACCTCCTGGGTTTGAAGACCCTAGATATCCTAATCATGTTTATAGGTTGTCCAAGGCACTATATGGGCTTAAGCAAGCCCCAAG
>NW_027096877.1:0-80000 GCF_019320115.1 Miscanthus floridulus
AGCTTGGTATGAGCGCCTTCGGGACTTCCTTATTAAGAAGGGCTTCACCATTGGGAAGGTCGACACCACACTATTCACTAAGAAGCTTGATGGGCATATCTTCATTTGTCAAGTATATGTCGATGATATCATCTTTGGATCATCAAATGAAGACTCATGCAAAGAATTTGGTGAATTGATGTCTAAGGAGTTCGAGATGTCAATGATTGGTGAGCTTACATTCTTTCTTGGTTTTCAAGTCAAGCAAATGAAAGAAGGCATCTTCATCTCTCAAGAGAAATACACAAAAGATCTTCTCAAGAGATTCAAGATGGATGAATGTAAGCCAATCAAGACCCCAATGCCTACAAATGGACATCTCGACCTAGATGAGGGAGGTAACTTGGTTGATCAAACTCTCTACCGTTCTATGATTGGTAGCTTGTTATATTTAACCGCATCTAGGCCCGACATCATGTTTAGTGTGTGTATGTGTGCTAGATTTCAAGCTAGTCCTAAGGAAACACATTTAATTGCCGTAAAAAGAATCCTTAGGTATCTTAAGCACACACCAAGCATTGGCCTTTGGTATCCCAAAGGAGCTATATTTGAGTTAGTTGGCTATTCCGATTCGGATTACGCCGGATGCAAAGTTGATAGAAAAAGCACATCCAGAGGGTGCCATTTGCTTGGTAGATCTCTTGTGTCTTGGTCCTCCAATAAACAAAACAGTGTGGCTTTGTCGACCGCCGAAGCGGAATACATTGCCACGGATGCTTGTTGTGCACAAATATTATACATGAAACAAACTTTACTAGACTATGGAGTAGTTCTAGAGAAAGTACCTCTTTTGTGCGACAATGAAAGTGCGGTAAAACTTGCAAATAATCCGGTTCAACACTCTCGCACCAAGCATATAGATATCCACCATCACTTTCTAAGAGATCATGTAGCTAAAAATAATATATCACTAGAAGGTGTAAGATCTGAAGATCAATTAGCGGATATCTTCACTAAACCACTAGATGAGGCTACATTTTGTAGATTGCGAAATGAGCTCAATGTACTTGATTTTAGTAACTTTACTAAAAATTGAGCTTGTGTTGTCCCTTGCATTCATTGTAATATACAACATGTTTAATTTATGACAATGCACATAGGGCTTGTCTAACATGGTTAAGATAACCGCCGAAAAGCGTGTGAAGAAGCTTAACCTTGGATCAAACTTGACAAGCAACTAGATTTACTTACAAGTATTGCATATGCATGAATGTTGTTTTTATCGTTTTGTTCCATTTGCTCTCTTGTTGCCTATTTTCTTAAAAAGAATTATAGCCTAAGGCAAAATATTTTGAAAAATATGAGGGTTTGAGAGAGGTCACTCACATCAGTCCCAATTAGTGTTTATTTGGTTCTTATTCAAGATTGGGACTTGATTGGGAACAGGTAGCGCGAAGGAAGGTTGAAGGTTTGCTGGAAAAGCTGCACCGGACGCTGCTGTCCAGCGTTCGGTCAGTTCACAGGAGGTGAACTGCTACTGAAGGAGTGACCGAACGCTGCGTCTGTGCGTCCGGTCAGGAAGGGTTCAGCGTCCGGTCGATCGAAGGATGACCAAGTTGTACTTACCGGACCCTGCCTGCGTCCGGTCATGGACCACCGGACGCGTCTGGTCCTGATTCTAGAGGATTTGGACCTCTCTGGAATCGACCGGACGCTGGGTGGTAGCGTCCGGTCGCTACCACCGGAGCGTCCGATCAGTGGATCTCGCGCGGCTTCAGGACTCTTTTCCGTTTCTTTCTCTGTCACGTCGGTGGATCTATTTATAATGGCAGTTCCTTCGCCTTGACTCACCGTGACCTAGCCTAAGCCACCGCCAAGTCACGCCGCCGCAGCCTAGCTGCGTGCCACCGCCACCGTGCTCGGCCCCCTCGCCAGCCACGCGCCGCCGTCCCGCGCGCCACCGCGCTTGGCCCCCTCGCCAGCCATGCGCCGCCGTCCCGCGCGCCACCGCGCTTGCTCACCCGCGCCTCTGCAGCACCGCCGTGCTCCAGCCTCCTCACGCCCAAGCTCGCCGCTCCACCGTTGCCAAGGCTGCCGGTCATCACGCCGAAGTGCCCTAGCCCTACCATCCCCTTGATTGGTAAGGCAAATTTTGTGTTTCAATCTTGATCTCCACTTTTGTGACCTAGATCAAATTTTCAATGCACTGATTCCCCATTGCGTTTAGGGCTTTTGACCTAACCCTAGCCGGTTCCGAGATCCCCCGCATGCCATCTTATCTCTTCTCGGATCGCTAATCGTTAGGTAGAAAGCCACTCGATTCAAGCTCGCATCCACATTGCTTTCTCTATTAGGATTTCGCATCTATTAGACATATGGTATTTATTTGTATATCCATCTACTCTATCGTGCAGCGAGTCGGTTCCGTTGTGTTACGTCTGGCAGTTGGCAGTCAACTCGGAGCCAAGCTCGCAAGTAAGGATCGAGGCCAAGCCTCGAAAGCGGCAGTTTGACAGTTGATCTTCATCAGCGGCAGTTCACCATCTTGTCAGTTCAGATGGCTCACACCAAGAATGTTGGTGGTGGCCCAGGTGATGATGATCGGAGGCCCCCGCATCGCCAGCCAGCCGGATCTAAGGGCAAGTCAACTAAGCAGGTGACATCCAAGAAGCGGAAGTACCCCGATGCAGAGACAGCGAGAGCAGCAGCTGTTGCAGAGGCCGCAGAGCATGCCAAGAGAGGTGGTGCCCGCAGTGGAGTTATCATTGCAGATCAGCCAGTTTCACCCACAGTCAGAGCTGCGATTGAGGATGTTGAGCGTCGTCACGGTAGTCCAGCTAGGATTGCCACATTTGCAGGACGACGGGTTGCCATTGAGGAGGGTCCATCAGCCCAGCAGTAGCCCCCACCAGCAGAGCCTCAGCCAGCCCAGGAGACTCAGGAGGGTCAGGAGACCGAGCTGGCACCTCAGCTACGCCGCTCGAGTCGTACCAGTGCTGCAGTTCCACCGAGGCCAGTTACACAGCGCAGGGGTTCACGCCCTCCGCCCAGACCACAGGGTCCGCCTCCAGTGGTACACCTTGACTTGAGGGCCGCTACAGCCAGGTAGGTTCAGCAGCTGCGGTTTGTTGAGTTTGAGATCTGGTTTCCTCCGAGGAGGGATGAGAGAGCAGCTGAGGGGTTCTACACGCCACTGCAGGAGGATTTCTACAATGCCTATCTCAACAGTGGGGCAGTGTTCAAATCTCAGAGAGTCTATCAGATAGAGTCTATTGTGGCAGCAGCTGGAGAGAGCATTCGGCCATACTTATCATATTTGCCAGGACTGACAGATTTGATTGGATGGACGGGCATATATGTACCATCTTGGGTCCGTCAGTTTTATGCTTCACTCTACATCGATCCACATCACAGATTCATTCACTTTGCTTTCAAAGGCAAAGACTACAGAGTGACGAGTGGCAGAGCTAGAGAGATACTGAGGCTACAGGAGCAGCCTGTTAAGATGCATGAGGTTTGCTATGGACAGCAGGAGCCTCCCAGGCGTCCTCATGGAGGGTAGGTGCCCCCTACAGATTTAGTGCGGCATTGCTTCAAGGAGCCATTTGGTGAGGGGTCGAGCAGGAACCCTAGTGACTTGACTCCTACAGCGAGGGTACTAGAGGCCATCATCAGGAGGACACTGCTTCCCAGGTTGGGATACAGGGAGGGCCTGACTCGCTTACAGCTCTGGCTTCTCAATGCCATCATGCAGAGGACAGTATTTGACATCTGGGACCTCCTTCTTTCAGAGATGGAGGATACTATAGCTGAGGGGTTCAAGGGTCGTAGGTAGCTTCCCTATGCTCACTGGATCACATTCCTCATCCGCAGAGTAGTGCTTGATAAGCCCCCTGGCATGATGGATGAGTATACAGGTGCTACCATAGAGTTCCAGCTTACAACCTGTCATAGAGGATCAGACACACCACTCCTCAGGCACCCAGTCAGCCTAGCCATCGCCCCGACGTGCCAGAGTCCGTAGCTCAGCAGGATGAGATCATCAGAGGGATTGCAGCCACTGAGGAGGAGGAGCTAGATGCACAGCAGGAGGTGAGCGAGTATAGTGATAGCTCTGACGACGACTATCGACCTATACCTCAGATGCCTCCACGTAGACACGATGCAGAGGCCGGTAGCTCCAGTTCTGCTCCACCTGCTCCGCAGACAGACCCTGCTCTCATTGCTATTCTTGAGCGGATGTAGCAGGATCAGACACGACAGGCACAGGAGACAGCTACCAACTTCGCACAGTTTCAGGTTCGTCAGGACGAGTTTTAGCGGCAGCAGCAGCTCCTTCAGTACCAGCAGTTACTTATGTAGCAGCAGCTCATGGGATTCATGCAGCATGTAGTGATAGCCATTGGGATCCCACTGCCACAGACTTCGCCCCAGCTTGTACAGCCTCCTACCACTTCGACAACTCTAGCAGTACAGCCCATCGGGCTCCAAAGTCAGGGACAGCCTCCAGCTCAGTTTACTTCACCTCCTGTATAGGTGTCCCAGTGGTTAGCCTCACCTGGTGTAGCCCCATAGTTCACTCCTTATCACACGGGTTTCTCACCAGAGCAGACTTCCTCACTATTTGTGCCTGAGACGTCAGTCTCTAGGAGTCTTGGAGCATTATTCAGCGAGTTAACCGGCATGCCTACTCTGCCTCACATGCATACTGCCGGTCCGTCTACAGCAGCTCCAGCTATCATGACTACTCAGAGGCTCCCCTCATCTGTCGCCTCGTCAGATCCTACGATAGACATACTTACAGCTTCACAGGCAGCACCAGCCCCAGCTCAAACCCAGACCGCTTCAGCGACACTTCCTACTTCAGAGGGTCAGTCAGTTCAGAGCTCAGGGTCAGATGATGATGGCGCCCAGTTCCATCTTGCTCCACGTACTTCAGTGCCCGACTCGTCCGCTGCAGCCCCGCCAACCGACCCGTAGGTTTTGGTGTTTGACGCCAAAGGGGGAGAGGGTTTGAGTATGTAGACTTAGGGGGAGCGAGTTTCAGGGGGAGCTAGTTATCTAGTATTAGCTTATTATATACATTTGGAGTTTTATTTGTGTGATACACTATTACTTATGCATTCGTGTGTTTACTTTCATGCATATTATTATATATATGTGATAGTGCTATCTACGTGATTGTGACATATGACATGTGTGTGATTTCTACTTTGCATTATCTATATGTCATATCACAAGTGTAATGCTCATTTGCTTTTGCTTCCGCGTTTATACTTCGAAGCAAATGAGCTTTGTTATTTGTACTCATGCTTAATTCATATCCTTTGAGTACATTGTGTTGGCTTGGCTCATATAAGCTTGACTAACTCTTTTGTTCTTATCGACAAAAGCTTATATGAACCAAGCCCATCAAAAACCTCACTCCATAACATACTCGAGGTAGTATTGTCATCAATCACCAAAAAGGGGGAGATTGAAAGCATCTAGGCCCCTAGTTGGATTTCAGTGATTAATGTCAATACAAGATTACTATGACTAATGTGTGTTTTGCAGAGGCAATTAAGTTAGGTCATGGTAATGGAGATCGATTGGGCAATCGAGGTTGTCATGCCCCTACGATGGAAATCGTTTCGGTTTTCAAAGGATGGATGACAAGGTTAAAGATGACTAGTTCTAAGTGTCAATTGGAGTTGGAGAGACACTTAGAGTAGTTTAGGACTTTGTTTTTTCCTTTGGCCGTACTATGAAGGGGGGTATGAACGGGTAGCTTGACCTAGTTGAGTCTAGTGAGTTAGGTGTGGTGCACACTTATTAAAACTAGCTCTAGGTAGCTCCTATGAATGCCTAAGATCCTTTGGAGCAAACTTCATTCATATATGTTCGAAAGTTTGAAGTGAATGGAGTGTCAAACACTGACCGGACGCTGGCTCCAGTGCGACCGGACGCTGGCCGTAGGGTCCGGTCAGTTCATTTGACTGAGGTGATCAAGTCTGGGGTGACCGGACGCTGGAAGGTCGTGTGACCGGACGCTGAGGGCCAGCGTCCGGTCGACTCCAGTAAGGGTCCAGACTTGGGAAAGAGTGACCGGACGCGTCCAGTCAGTGATGACCGGACCCTGAGTATCCAGCGTCCGGTCGTTTACAGTAAGCATCCAAGAGCGACCGGACGCGTCCGGTCGGTACTGACCGGACTCTGACAACGTCCGGTCATCACTTGAAAACTGTTCGCGGGTTGAACTGACCGAAGCGTCCGGTAAAAACGATCGGAGCGTCTGGTCATCCCGCAGAAGCTCATAACGGTTCGTTTTTCAGGCTGCCTTATAAATAGGAGCTCCACTCGTGAGTGGAGTAACTTTTGCTCATTCCAATAGCTGAGAAACACGTTTGTGAGTGCCAAGAAGAGCAAGGTCCTAGTGAGGTGTTTGTGATTTGAGAATCCAAGAGAGTAGCCTCACTAGCAAATCAAGAGTAGCAAAGTGTGCATCCATCTTCTCATTAGGCTTCGCGTGGTCAAGTGAGAATTCGTGCTTGTTACTCTTGGTGATCGCCATCACCTAGACGGCTTGGTGGTGATTGGGAGTTTGGTGTTCACCCGGCGGAGCTTGTGGGTGACCCAACTCAAGTTGTGAGCGGCTTTGGGTGATTCGCCGCGATGGAGTGTCAAAGAATCAACCCGTAGAGAGCACTTGATCCTTGCGTGGATCAAGGGGGAGCTACACCCTTACGCGGGTGCTTCAACGAGGACTAGTGGGGAGTGGCGACTCTCCGATACCTCGGCAAAACATCGCCGCATTCCTTTCTCTCTCCATTTACTTTGATCACTTACTTTGAGTATTTACTTTGAGAAATTCAATACTTGTTTTACATCCATAGAATTGCTTGCTAGAGTAAGTTTGGAACATAGGTTATGAGGTTGTTGTGCATTAGTTTGATATAAACATTTTTCTAGGCACAAGGGATTAATTGGGCTATCCGTAGGATTTGATTATTATAAGAGAATTTAGAATTAGCCTAATTCACCCCCCTCTTGCCATCTTGATCCTTTCACATCCAAAAAGCTCTTCACAGGAAAGGAGATATTATTTAATATATCTTGGGAGAAGCCTCATGCCCAAGAATTCTTCACGCAAAGATAAGGGAAAAGAAAAGGAACGCTAGAAGATTAGAGATATACATGCATGCGTTAACGCCAGATTTGCATGTTCGGCTTATCCATACATACATACATACATAACCGAGTATGATTGGCCGTGCATGAGTAATGTGCTACATGGAAATTATATTGTTTGCGCTGGAGTTCACGTGGGGGAAGGCAGCCAAGGAGAAAATCACGGAAGGTTATCAAAGTTGTTGGCCAAATCTATTAATATTTTATTAGGCTTCATGTACGAAAGAAAATTAATTTACACGAATAGGACTCATGTATGTATAGTTGCCGACCTTGCTGTAAACCTGGAACACCTATAAATATAGAGGGTTGCGGTCAATTGTAAATTATCCACACATCAATCAAAACAAGTACCTTTATTTTTTCGGGCTGATGCCACCCTTAGGAGTAGAAGTAGAGTAGCTCTCGGCGAGTTCTTCAAGCAAGCAGGGCTACCATCGGTTAGGGTCTGACCTCTTGCAAGCTTTGTATAAGTTAGTTATCATCAGTTATTGTAAGGTTGCATCGGTCCAGTTCGTATCTCTTACAATTACTGATACAAGTTACCCTTTGATTCTTATCAAAATTTGTACGGTTGCATCGGTCCGGCTCAATCTCATACAAATTTTGATACGGATTAGTTATCGATATTGTGTTAAATAGTTTACTATTCAGCATAATATCACCAATTGCTCGATCTAGATTAAAGATTTCTCGGTCTTCATCTTTCGATCTATCGTCTGTCGATTGTTTTTACGTTAGAATCCAACTGTTGACGTTAGATCCCGTTTATCGACCATTTTATCTTGATCTTGATCGATCATAGTGGGCGTTTGAAGTCATGTTTCCATTAAGAAATAGGTTTGCTAGTCATCAATCTCTGGTTTGCTATCTTCGTTACCAACATGTTGGTAGCGCACTAGATCGGGTATTGTTGGTTAATGGATCTACTTGTTAAGGGAGATATGACATCATCCATCCGCTATGTTTCTATCAGCTATTTTAGCCGATAGCTTGAGCTTTCACGCATATGGCACGCGTCCACGATTCCTTCAAAACATAAGTAGATTTATAGATCGCTAGGCTTGCAGTTTGCCGTTCTACTATCAATGCTGCATCGATTCGGTCGACCTATTGATAGTGCCGGTCAGTTTGTAGATTTACTAATGCTTCGGTGGTTGAACGTTCACATGCTATACGACAAAAACCATTTAGATCGGCCTCTTAGTCAGTTGCTTATGCTTTCATGTCCATAACATGTGCTCATAATCTTGTCTAAATATTGATAGATCTATGTCTTTTAAGAGTCTAGTTTGTTATTGTTATTATGGATGTCTTCAATCCCCTCGACCCCCTCTATTAACGATGATAGGTTAGATTTGATTAGCTTGTAGATCCATTTATGCTAGATAAGTGATTGGTCACATGGTATGCATCTATTTACCTAGGAATCGACTATTTTTGCCGATGGCCCGTGCATTGCAAGTGTATTGGCTTTTATTATTGTACTTGTTCTTGTCTTGATCTTTAAGCCAATATAGGATATAATCAATGCAAATGCTTTTCACTCATATTAAATCTCCACCATGATGCTTGCATGTTTTATGATCATTGGCATTAGATTTTATCATTAATATCTTATAATTGTCAATACTGTTCATTTTCAATATCTTGTATCATGAACGTGCTGGATATCAACTATTTAGTCGATAGCCTTATCGAATCGGCTATCTAGCCACACATTTGGAACTGTCTGGAGCAACATCAGCATGTTTCACCTTAAATTACTAATTACCTTTCTCTCCTTGTCAATTACAGGGTTAAATTGACTAGCATGCCCTAGGTCACGACCATCCGGTCCGGTGTCCTCCTAAGTCTGGGGAGAGCTCACGATCTGTTCCACGAGGTTTCTCTCAGCTTACTACGTGTGCCGGCGGCAAGTTCACTTTTTACCGTCAACAGCTAGTTGTAGGTTTGATTAATGAAATAAAAAAACTAGCATGCATAGGATGATAGTTAGATATACCTTGCTTACTTGTTTGGTTTTTCAAGTGGTACTAGTGTCTTGCATATAATGTTGATCTCACGAGGTATCTAGTGTTTGTGTTTTGCAAGTAATTTCAAGTGGTATCTAACTAACCATGGTGCTAAGGATGGTATATTTGGTGCACTCCAATTAGTATCATGCTTCAAAGGTCCATCTCTTATACCTTAGCATCATTTGTTAGACATTACTCTCCCACAACTCAAATCCATGTATATGTGCAAGCTTCAATCCAAACTCTTAGCACATATGTAGGGGGAGCTAATGCTACCAATTTGGGTTCATGAAACTTGTCCATATCCTTTACACATGGTAAAATGCTTGGGCAAGCAACATGGATTCAAAATGATTTTCAATTCATATCTTTGTATATGCATTTAGATTCTAGTGAGTGCTAACACCCTTGAAAATGTTTGTAAAAATATGCTAACACATGTGCACAAGGTGATACACTTGGTGGTTAGCACATTTAAGCAAGGGTGGCAAAGTTGGAGTTGAGGTGGCACTGTTTTTCACTGATCGGACTCTGGTCACGTAGTGACCAGACTCAGCACTGGGTGCGTCCGGTCATTTATAGAGGAGGTGTTGTCTTGGTCTTTGACCGGATGCTAAGGCGGTGAAGGACCAGATGTGACGCTTGTGCGTCCGGTCATGCTGACGTATGGTGACATAGCGGCGCATAGTAAGGAGAAGGAGGAACGAACGCTGAGCGTGTCCGATCGCCCATGATCGGACATGTTCGGTCATGAAAAAACTTCTTAGGTTGCTTATTGGAGTCAATCAAATGCAACATTGGTGGAGTGTTAGGTCGAGTTGAGGCACGTTCGATCAAGTGCTCAAGGGCGTGGATACGCGCGTGATCTAATGCTCAAGGTCGAGTTGAGGCAAGATCTAATGTGTCCGGTCATCCCTCGGGTGCGTCCGATCGATCATTAACTTATGCGCGATCATTTTCTGACTATTGGGATCGGGTGGTGGTGATTGAATGCGGGGACGTGTGGCGCTTGATCCACGACCGGACACAGGGGGCTGAGCATTCGGTCGCCTCATGGAGGTAGTGTGGCAGAACCACCTGAAATATCATGCTTCCAAAGGCGCTCGTCTTCCACTAGACACTAAGCACCCCGAAAGCAAGCTACATCAGACGGTTCCGTCGAGCACACCCAAAGGGAGAACTCGAACAATCCACATTTTTCCTCCAAGATCCAATAATCAGAATGAGTTTACAATACTTAGTCCATTTCTGTCAGCACAAAAATGTCAACACGCAGCAAGCCAGAAGGATCTGCTTGGGATGAGCCCAGAGATCTGCTTGGCTTCAATGCAGGACCAGCCGATCCTGCAAATTCCTGAGGGTGTGCCAGTCAATTTGACCTACAATTGACGAGAAAAGAAAGTTTATCAGTAATTTAAGGTGGAAACATGCCGATTTTGCCTAGATAGTTCCAAATGTGCCACTTCGGGAGCAGCCAAATGGGAAAATCAACTAAATAGTCGATACGAGAAGAAATTAGTTGTTAAGGACTACGATGTTCGTGGGTCATGATTGATTTTATGATAACAAGTACAATGCACCTAGATATAAGTAGAATCATTAGCTAGGTGGATATTACCAGCGTAAAGTATTGAGCCAATGAGTTTAACGAGAAAGGATATAACATGTGAACAAATCATCTGTCTAGTACAAATGGATCTACAAACACCCTGAATCTAATCTGTTACCATCAATAGTGAGGTTTGATCGGATCGATGCAGCTATGATGACAATAACAAACAAAAGCCGAAGAACCCATAAAATCATCTATACATTGACAGGTTTTCTAAAAGACATACTATATGTGTGAAAGCACAAGCGAATCGACTGAAATAGCCGATTCAGGTAGAAAAGGATTACAGCATGTGAAAATCGACTATTTAACATGGACAGATCTATAAACTCATCAGATCTAACCCGTCATCCTTAACAGTGGGGTTCGGCTGGATCAATGGCAGCCATAATAAAGATAATAGATTAAACCTTTAAAGTAAACAGATCTATTCACATTTAACAGAATCATGAATACACACTATAAGCGTTAAAGTATAGGCGATCGGCTATTTAGCCGATGCAGGCATAGCAAATAGCCAATGTCATGCCTGGTCAAAAGCAGATCTACCAGCTAGCATACTCCGATCTAAAGTACTAACAGTGGAGATCGACCGGATCGTTACATCCATAATAGCAAGCTATAGACCAGATTCAACTAGCCGGTAAATCTTGTCAAGATCAGACATGCCTTAACCGCGTACTACACACGATTAAGATCAAAGTAGAACAACCGATAAAACATAATCCATTGTTAAAAGTAAGAATCAACGCAGTGTGACAGAATAAACGATGGACTAAAAGGGTGTGAAGCTGTTCTAGATTGATCTCAATCAGGCAGGTTGATATTGCTGAAACTAATGACTAATAGGAACATCAGCAAGATCGGTAACTTAATGAATCTACCCGAAGGATGCCACCCTTAGGTAGAGCCAATAACTTGACCTTAATCTAATTCGAGCAATGGAGGTTGAACTTAACCGATGCAGCCGTACTTGAACTAGATAAGGATCGATAACTAGCTTATACTAGAGCTCGCAAGAGGTTGGCCAGACCGATGCAGCCTTACAAACAGAAGTATAAGCCATGATGGTACTTACAGACAAGCCGAAGGTCGGTCAGACCGATGCAGCCCTGCTTGTTGAAGAACTCACCAAGATCTACACTACTCCTACTCCTAAGGGTTGGCGTCAAGCCAAAAAAAGTAATTGGTATTGATTGATTGTGATTCCTTTACAATAGCCGAGGTCCAGTATTTATACCCAGAACCTAAACATGAATCCCATTCAAACACGACTCATTACAATCTTTGGAATAAAAGAAAACATTCCTAACTTAAGATAACTTGGAATCTAATCTTATCCTTTTTATAGAGTTTGACATATTTTTCCCGATGCCAACTATAGCTCGTTGACGTTATCTGCTGATGTCATCCGAAGAGAGCCGACTCCAGTTACGCATCTGAATCAGCTAATATCAATCCTTGTGCAATTGATTCCTTGATGACACAATCTTAGCAGCTTTGAGTTCCCACGTTCTTCCTCCCAAATTTTGGTGTAAACACATGCCCCCAATTTTGGGATAAAATGATTTTATTCCATTTCTATTTACCTTTTCACCATGTCGCAACTGTTTATTCCGAGATATATGCATGACTCTTGGTATCCTTGGTCCAAATTTTATATAATACCCTAACAATATCATTTCCAATTCATTTGGCCCATCTACTTTCCCCTTCTTCTTCTTCGAGCGAGCCTCAACAACCAAAGCCACCGCTACTAGAGCTCCAACCCTAGCAGTTTTCTCTCTACTCGAGCTGCTCGTCAAGTCATTCCTCTACAACCTTTTCTGGATTCAGATCTATTCCAACTAAAATGGCGACCAGTGACTACATTCCTGAGGTATGTCTCCAAATTTCCACGCTTCAACTATCAGCCGCTGCTCTGTATTTCTTCCTTAAGTTTATTTCATCTAGCTTTCCAGGGGATGGAAAATGAAATTCTGATCCCTTCGTCTATTGTCCCAAATGCTTATTACCTTGGACCCATGGGAGATACTAATCCTTCATATTTTATCAGCCAAGAAACCAATTAAATTCCTTTTAGGCAGTCCTTGGCAGATCTATCTTCTTGGAACACCAAAAACCCCATTAGGAATTGGCCCAAAATGCCCAAGGGATGGAGAGATTGGTTCCGTAGAGTGTCAAACAAAAAGGGCGAAGACTGGGAAGTTAACGATTTAAACTAATGCCTGACCCTTTCACTATCTAGAATGAAGAGAAATGATTCACTCCTAATTACTGCTTCTTACTTCTGGTCCAACACATTGAATGCTTTCATCTTTAGTCATGGCACAATGACTATGACCTTGGCTGATGTTTATATATTGACTGGCCTTAGAATAACAGGACCAATGCAGCCATATCAACTCTTAGGTGCTGTGTCAAAGAAATTGGCCAAAATATCGGATTGTACAGGATGTGCAACTACATTTAGAACCACATCGGGAGTGAATCAACTGTTAGCGAAAGAGAACATGTGGCTAGAAAGATTCATCTTCTAGGGGTCATCTTGTGGTCCGACTTATAATCATAAACGCATGGCAGAGCATCTAGCAGTAGGCATTGAGATTCCTCTTGGAAAGTATCTGTTGGGATCAGCTTACCATTTGATGCATCAGGTGGCCGCTCAGCTGCTAAAGAATGAAGCAGTGCACACTATCAACGGCCCTTGGTGGTTGATACAAATGTGGTTAAATTTGTATATGCATAAGATTGTAAAGCCAAATCTCTAGAATTTGAGCTTTCCCTCCTCCAACTTTGATGAGGAATATAGAGGCGAAGAAGAAAGAACCCATCAGTGCATGAACTATGGTGAAGCTGCATTAGCCATAACAATTGTTGTCGATGTTCACCAGCTCTTTAAGAAGTTTTATAGAGGGTTTGATGCAGATATTCTAACTTGGCTCCCCTATGATGAGGATGAGAACAATGAGTTGGTCTTCCCGTTCAAATTTCAATTTAAATTAGGCTGCTCAGACGAAACGGCAACTGCAATCTTCAATTCCTTCACCAAACATTGCGTCCTTCCAGCCAAATTTCATCATGGTCATGGCAAAATGTCTATAGGTTCCTCCCTTCCAGGCAACCTTCCAACCTACGAGTTTTACAACCCTTCTTTCATAGCTCGTCAGTTTGGTCTTGGTCAACTGCCCCCCAGGCTATTTTTTAAAGATGTACTAAAACCGAGAGAAGGCATCAGTGAGGCACTAGAAGCTTCTAGAGTTTTTCAGTTAGGATCAGATCTTCCTTCCCTCTATCTACATGAATGGACTAGAGCCTCTTTCACTTTCCATTTATAGGATCTCTGGTGGCAAGAATGACACTCCCACCTCTTCTGTGGGCTAGTTCATCCTAGCTGCATAACTCTTGATGGAGATTTTTCTTCTGACAGTGAGGTAACTAGCTAACTCCTTTGCTTTCATAAAGGTTATCTATCAAAGTCGCTCTGTCAACTTATCTAACAGAACTCCCTTGTAGGATGCTGAATTTAATCCTCCAATTATGGATAGAAAAGGGCATGTCATAGAGTATTATCCACCATGTCCACCCTCGAGACTGGGATCAACTACACCTCCACTGAAGAAGCTAATGAAAACCCATGCTGCTTCTACAATTGTAACATACCAATCTTCAAAATGGAAGGCAGCCGAGGGGACAACTCAGAAAACCATTACTGGGAAAAGGCTTCACAGAATGAGACCATCAACTGCTCTGGTAAAGCAATTCATCCTCATCCCAAAATGATATTCAATTTCAAATTCTGATTCTTTCCTCACAGTTATCATCCATTGCATCCCAATCTGCTCTGGGTACTGAACTGTTATCTCAGGCTTTCAAGTCAGCACCAACCAAACCTTCATCGACCGATCCTCAAAAGGAGCCGATTTTGGTTGAAACAACCGGTGCTTCTAAGACAGCAGAAGTCGAGAATCCTTCCACTTCACTTCCTGATGTTGCCAAGGTATCTCCTCCAAACTCTTAATTTTTATTCAATTTTCACCCTTCATTTGACTATTTACTATGCTAGATACTCCCAGAGGCAGCACCCACGCAAGATCAGGAGTTTGACAGTCTACCCATTGAAAATGATCATGTTGTTGTTGTCACCTAGACTGTCGATTCCCCAGTTCAGCACACAACTGATGGTAAGAAAATCATATGTCTATTTTATCTTTCTGCAACAAACATGAACTAAAAAAATCTTCCTTGATATTTGGAGATACCAATATTGATAGTTCAGAGCCGATTCAACCAGATACCATTGGTGCATCATTAGCTTTTCCTTCTCCTCAGATAGAGACTACCACAGAAAACGTATTGTATCCACTTCACCATTTATCTTATCATAAACCGATTCAATCCTCCAAACAATATTTACTTATATATAGATACTTAATTCTCTAGCTCTGAGCTATTCTTTCAATCTTGAATAGTATATAGATGAAGATGAAATTAGCTCTTCAGCCACCTCTTCCAAAGAAGTTTTATCAGAAGAGACCAGGAATCGGCTAAGGGACATATTGCCAATGCTTGAGAATGATATAGCCAATTTGGTCCAAGATGTAGATTCAATGCAAAGGGTCTTCTTAGCCATTAAGGATAATTTATCTCTAGATCTTATCAAAGTCTTGCCACCCTTATCCATCATTGAAGATCAAGCCCCATAGGTAAAAAAGGCTTAGAGGAATCTGTCCAATCGTGAAGCTTTGTTGGCCAAGAAGAAATCCAACAAACAAGAGGCCAAAGAGGTGGCATAGCTGATTGATAATTTGAAGAACTCCTCCCTCAGGACTGAGCCAAAGCTAAACCAACTAGAAACCAAGTGTGCATAACTTGAGAAGGAACTAGAGAACGTGAAGGCTACCATCGATCAGCCATAAGTCCAATCTGGCTCAAATACCCAATGCCATTAAGCAAATGAAACAGGAAATGCTGACCAAGGTCAAAGAAGGCAAGGCCAACTGTAGCAGTCTTGAGAATATTCCTAGATCAGCCGAAGAAGACAAGCAACAAATCGCAGAAGTTGATGCTATCCGGCTAAAAGCATTGAAAGCAATCCAGGATGTTCTAAACTTGTAATCTGCATACCAACGTGTATCTTTTGTGGAACCAATGATAACCATATTTTCTATTAATCCATTGTCTTTCTTGTCTCGGCTAAAGAGCCGATTTGAAAATAGCCGATTCTAGACCCCTGACCTTAATCCAATTAAGTCTGAAAACACAGCCTCCATTAAGAAAACTCATCAATCCTCCATCCTCAGTTATCAACGCTGCATTCTCTCCAGTATTAGTGGGGCGGCGCTTCGCCTTCTTTTAATTGCGGTTGCCTTTTGCACGTCCTGAGATATCTACTACCTCACTTCGTGGTTATAAATACTAGCCGAGGGCTCCAGCCTCGAATACATCTATACTTGCAACTGCTTCTATTCTTTGCGCTTCTCTACCTTCACAAACCTTGTAGTGGTTTTCTTCTCCCTTTTTGTAGATCCAATCAACCCTATGGTTGGTGACGACAACCGGGGCAAGCGCGCTGCAGAGGAGGTTCTAGAGGAGAACCTACCGATGAGCCAGCGCCTCCACCATATGAGGTGAGATCGATATCTTCTGCTCATGGCAATGAACTTTTCTAACTTGTTTATAGGTTCATCATGAATGATAGCCTTCATCCTCTTCCTCCCATGGCCGGTGAGCCCTCCAATGTTGTATCTGATGATGCCTCCACGCTGTACTCATCGTCGGACTCCTCTGATTCCTACAACGGTGACGATGCCTGGCGTTTCCTTCGGGAGTGGAGGGCAGCCCAGAACTGTTATTTCAAGGCAACTCAGGAAAACAGTCAGCTTGAGATCCACCTTGGGGCCTCTCAAGCCACCCTCCTCGCTACCGAGGAAGAGGCCAACACTGCTCGGGCGTGGCTGGCCGAATCTGATGCCATGGTGGCGGGTAAGATGAACTCCAAGAAAACTCTTCTTCTAACTTCCACTGTCTTTATCTTGATAGTTCCTTTGTTTCTGTGATCGCCAGCCCTGACGATGCAGTTGGAGTCCCTACAACTGGCGGTGAACGTGGCTATGGCGGCCATCAACGCCTAGGCCCCCCTCATCAATGCCCACCTCCATGATGTCTTGGCCCATGTCTAGGAGATCGCCCTTCATGGCATCCATCGTGGCGCATCGGTGGCGCTGGTAGCGGCGCAGGTCCAGACCGGGTATGAGCTCCATACCATGAAGACTAGTTTCCCGATGGGCAATGGCTCTAAGGAGCACGAGGAGTTGATCGAGGACTTCATTGATGCAGCAGAGTCCATTGTGGACATCACATCCGCTCAGGATGTGATAAACAATGTCTTTGATTAGTTTGTATTTAGGGCAGACTAGTCAATGAATAAAATCTTCTGTTTTTCTATGATCGTATCTCAGTGTACTTTCTATAATGTCTTTGTATACATCATGATTGTCTCTATGTTTGTTTTCACTCTATAGGCGATACATCTTGTATCGGCTTTTCCCCCTTTTGGGGTAATTTTGAGCTAAAGGCGATACCCTTCTGGTACCGGCTATTAGAGCTGATGACTGAACAAATCAGCTATGAAGTATTGATCCAAATGCTAGGATAATATTCCTTCAGACATTTTCCATTGATCGCTTCTTGATAGGTTGCACCAGAACTCTTCAGACCAAAGATCAAACAATTGATCGATCTAGGCCAGGCATCTCATTGTATTCCTATGCAAAACAATCTTTAAATTCCTTTAATAAATCCATCAACTCTTGCTTTACTCAGGATCCAACTTAGCATTTACATATGTTGGCCTAGGCCTATCTCTAGGACCAATGTCTATCTCTTCTAATTCATTGGCCGACGTGAAGCCATACCCTAGCTTACCACCTGTACCATCTATTGGATTATCCATTAAAACAAACTCTTAGAGCCAATTGCTTAGATCGGCTATTGGCTTTCATCATTAATCTTAATGAAGCCTCCTTCCCATAGCTTGCCAGAAAAACACTCAAAGTCTTCTAGTTCCCAATACATTGGATAAGTTGTTGCGATACTCACAGAATCATCAGCATGAACAAGCCCAACATCATCTCCATGCCACTGAATCAAGCATTGATGCATAGTTGATGGTACATAATAATTTGCATGAATCCAATCACGACCAAGGAGTAAACTATATGAACCTTTTCCATCAATGACAAAGAATGTGGTGAGCAAAGTCTTATTTCCAATTATCAATTCGACGTTCATTGCCCCCTGGTCTTAGATGCATTACCTCCAAAATCCTTAAGCATCATGTCAGTCTCAATCAAATCTCCTGGTCCCTTGCCAAGCTTGCAAAAAGTAGTATAAGGCATAAGATTGACAGAAGCACCTCCATCCACCAACATTTTGCTCATCGGCTTCCCATCAATGAAACCTTTTACATATAAAGCTTTTAAGTGTCGATGCTTGACTGACTTATCGAATATAGCTTGATGTACAACTGTCAACTTGCAAACTATCTCCTCATACTCTGATTCATCAAAATCTGAATAGACTTCTTGGTCAGCTAGAGCTCTAAATTCTGACGGCAACAGAAAAGTCATTTGAATATTAGCCGATGGTTGACCCCTATCGGCTGTTTGTTTAGTACACTACACTTGAGGTCTACCAGATGCCTGAGCCTGTTCTAGCTCTTTGTTCCTTAGGCGTTGCACCCTTCTTTTCTGGCTTCTTGTCAAACCTCTTGGACACCATTGCTCTTCCCGCCAAACATACTCTTCCTCATTATCTTCTTCTTCATAATCAGCCCAATTTTGACCAACAACTCGCTTCCTGAGCCGATCGTGAACACTTCTATTTTTTAAGCGCTGATCCATATTATGATGATACTCATCTCGAGCAAGGATAGACCAGCGGTTGGTCTAAGATTGCCTAAACTCCCAATATTGCTCACTGCACTCTGGGCAATTATTTTTAGTAGGCAATTTCAAACCTTCATTCCAACAATGTCTGAAGAAAGGACAATTCTAATATGACTCAGCTTGTTTTCTCCTGCTGACGCTGGTATTCTTTCTCTTCTAACCAACGCTGATAATCCTTTTCCTTTTGCCGTTGCCATTTATTCAACAAGATTCGAGATGTGACATGCAGCCTTATCGCCCCATCCCTTGATGTCTCTCCCTGCTCATATCAGCTCTTCTGTTGGTCATGACGCCTTCTAATCTTCTATATTCATCAGCCAATATTTGTGTCTCGGAATCGATTGTTTAAATTTCTTTTGCTCTGGTTGATGTCAGGACCTTAGTCTTCCCTTTGAGCAACTTTGCATCAACCATATTCTGATCTCTTGGGAAAGCATTATCATCAAGTTTCATCTTCCAAGGTGTATCAAAATTAAGCTTCCCTTGCTGAATAGCCCTCTGTATATGTTGCCAGAAAATTCTACACTCGTTAGTAGAATGAGAAGTAGCATTATCAAATTTGCAGAACTTCTTATTCTTCAACTGATCAGGAGGTAACATAACATGATTGACGAGCAACTTGATCTGTCCTCTGTCAAGCAAGAAATTAAAGAGCTTGTTCGATTTTGTGACATCAAAATCATAGCTCTCTTTTATTCCTCTTCACCAAGGATTTGACACCATTACTGTCTTCTTACCCCAATTTCACTCAGCCGCAACATTCTCTTCTTCTTCTTCTTTGTCCTCATTGCCATCATCAACTGAATATGGATTATAGGCTTCAGCAATTGCGGCATTCTTCTGGAATCGGATATCCCTACGCATATTCTAGAATTGGCTATTGAGTGCTGCCACTCATTGAGCCAACAGACCTAAACTATCTAACTCTTGCCCCAGCAGCTTCTCTCTATACATTGGCAACATTCCTTGAACGGCCAAAGCGGCTATTTTTTGAGTCGACGACGGTATTTGGCCTGTTATGCCAAAATTAACTATTTGATTCTAAACTTGCCCCGTTGACTGTTGCACATGTTGTACTGATAATCTAGGATTATTTTATATTTGATTAGTAGTGGTACCTTAAACTTGCTCAGGTGAGCTCTGAACTGCCTGGACATCATCATTACTAGTTAGTGCTGCTTCTTGATGGCTAGTATTAGCTTGATTAGTCCCCTAAGTCAATGGATGTGGAATGTTATAATAAGCCAGCCCAACCTGATCAATTGAATATCCATGAAACATCTCTCTCATGGTATTGTGGAAGGTGTTCAAGAAAACTATATTATGGTTCAATATGGCATCATGAACAGATTTGTTTATAGCATCTATGAAGAAACGGCTATCATCAGCTTCGTCTATATTTGATTGCCCATGCATCAAAACTCTTGGCAGTGGATATTTCTAAACAACTTTATTGTCACGTGTCTTGGTGTAGGACAACAAACACTTATTCTAAAATTCTTCTATAGCTTTACTGATGATATCTTTATCCTCATCAGGTAGGTCTTCATAAGGCACCATAAGGATGTCATCGTTGTTGTAAGTTGCCATGACGATTGTGGGGTCCCACCGGGCGTGCCAGAACGTGTGTCGACATAAAAATATCAATACATAGCAAGCCGGAAGGATCTGCTTGGGATGAGCCCAGAGATCCGCTTGGCTTCAACATAAGACCAGCCGATACTACAAATTTCCTAAGGGCATGCTAGTCAATTTGATCTGCAATTGACAAGGAGAGAAAGTTTATTAGTAATTTAAGGTGGAACATGTCGGTATTGCCTAGACAGTTCCAAATGTGCCGCTTCGGGAGGAGCCAGACGGGAAAATCGACTAAGTAGCCGATACGAGAAGAAATCGGCTGTTAAGGACTGTGATGTTCGTGGGTCATGATTAATTTTATGATAACAAGTATAATGCACCTAGATATAAGTAGAATCATCAGCTAGGTGGATATTACCAGCGTAAAGCATTGAGCCGATGAGTTTAATGAGAAAGGATATATCATGCGAACAAATCGACTGTCTAGTACAAATGGATCTACAAACGCTCTGAATCTAATCTATTACCATTAACAGTGAGGTTCAACTGGATCGATGCAGCTATGATGACAATAACAAACTAAAGCCAAAGCACCCATAAAATCATCTATACATTAACAGGTTTTCTGAAAGACATGCTATATGTGTGAAAGCACAAGCGAATCGGCTGAACTAGCCGATTCAGGTAGAAAAAGGATTACAGCATGTGAATAATCAACTATTTAACATGGATAGGTCTATAAACTCATCAGATCTAACCCGTCATCCTTAACAGTGGGGTTCAACCGGATCGATGATAGCCATAATAAAGATAATAGATTAAACCTATAAAGTAAACAGATCTATTCATATTTAACAGAATTATGAAGACACATTGTAAGCATTAAAGTATGGGCACTCGGCTATTTAGCCGATGCAGGCATAACAAATAGCCAAGGTCATGCCTGGTCGAAAGTAGATCTACCAGCTAGCATACTCTGATCTAAAGTACTAACAGTGGGGATCGACCGGATTGTTACATCCAAAATAACGAGCTATAGACCAGATTCAACTAGCTGGTAAATCTTCTCAAGATCAGACATGCCTTAACCGCGTACTACGCACGATCAAGATCGAAGTAGAACAGCCGATAAAACATAATATGTCGTTTAAAGTAAGAATCATCGCAAGGTGACAGAATAAACGATGGACTAAAAGGGTGTGAGGCCAATCTAGATCAATCTTGATCGGGCATGTTGATATTACTGACTCTAATGACAATAGGAACATTAGCAAGATCGGTAACTTAATGAATCTATCCAAAGGATGCCACCCTTAGGTAGAGCCGATAACTTGACCTTAATCTAATTCGAGCAGTGGAGGTCGAATTTAACCGATGCAGCCATACATGAACTAGATAAGGATCGATAACTAGCTTATGCTAGAGCTCGCAAGAGGCCGGCCGGACCGATGCAGCCTTCCAAACAGAAGTATAAGCCATGACGGTACTTATGGACAAGCTGGAGATCGGCCGGACCGATGCAGCCTTACTTGTTGAAGAACTCACCGAGATCTACACTACTCCTACTCATAAGGGTTGGTGTGAAGCCAAAAAAAGTAATTGGTATTGATTGATTGTGATTCCTTTTACAATAGCCGAGGTCCAATATTTATACCCGAAACCTAAACACGAATCCTATTCAAACATGACTCATTATGATCTTTGGAATAAAAGAAAGCATTCCTAACTTAAGATAACTTGGACCCTAATCTTTTCCTTTTTATAGAGTTCGACATATTTTTCCTGACGCCAACTATAGCTCATTGACGTTATCTGCTGACATCATCCGAAGAGAGCCGATTCTAGTTACGCATCTAAATCAGCTGATATCGATCCTTGTGCAATCGATTCCTTAATGACACAATCTTGGAAGCTTTGAGTTCCCGCATTCTTCTTTCCAAATTTTGGTGTAAACAATTTCATACAATAAGAGTTCTTAGAAATACATTATTACAATACCAAGTTCAGAGTGCGGAATTTAAACAGCGGAATTACAATAAACATCTAACGATAAGATACAAGGATCCATCTATGCCCACCAGAAGAATCCTCCACACAACAGCTACTCCTCAAGCTGCACCTACAACAGGGGTAAATAAACCTTGAGTACAAAATGTACTCGCAAGACTTACCCGACTAGTGGGAATAATTTCCCGACTCCAAATGATATGATAAGCTTTATGGTTTGCTGGGTTTTCTTTTTGCGAAAAACAATACTAGTAGTGAATCCTTATATATGTTTCTTATTAGCAGTCATGATTAGTTCATTATCTAACCATTCTATGTAAGCACATGTTCTACTTTCAAGCAAGAGTTGAGCAATCAGATCTATTTCACCATCTTTCATCTTCCAGTTCCTACTATGGTGCTAGATGGTAGACAAGTTGTATCGTATTACACGGTAATTCGTGAACCAATGTAGTCCAGCTGGGTATCTCAAAACACATGCCCTGCTTGTACCCTAGGCAGAAGCAGGACCAACCCACCACTCTCCTATCAAGGGGTCTAGGTCCCCATCCAAACTTGGACTCCAAGCCCCCACACCTGAGTCCTAGACTCAGTGTGGTGCTTAGACCTCCACCATCCCCGCCTCCAATCAGTCGATCCGAAAAGAGCCAGAACCCACGACAAGAGAGCAATGAGCCTTCCCGCCCCCATAAGCAAGTATGTCTCAGGATAATAAGTCTGTGACCTGACTAGAATCCAATGTAACGGTCAGGTCCTTAACCGACACAGACAAGGAAAATAGTGTAACCAAGCTATGCCCCGTTGGCCGTGGGACACAACCTCTTACACCCACCAATACCCGTACCATATCCCTGCCCGGTCTCCATTTCCTTTCACTATTTTATCATGAGAGTAATATTAATAATCACCTATTGCATGTAACGGCAGGTTACTCACGCTACTGAAAAACCTAAGCATAGCAGCTACGCGGCCTAAGCTAGTAGGACTCATAGGTAGGTATATCTATGTATGTAGTTTCAACAATAAGCCTGTAATGTAAATGCACATCATATATATATATCCAGTGATTATTCAAAATAAGGGTTATGCACCGGGGCTTTCCTTGGGCAAGCGGGGTGTCAACTCAGTCAGTCAATGGTGGCTCTAGGACCTCCTCCTATAAGAGGATCTCCTCCTCATACTCCTCGATCACCTCCTTGAACTCGTGGTCTCCGATGGTTATGATCTCCACCAACTCGTTCTCTACATGCAAGCGATGATGATGCAACACTTAGTATTTTAGCAACAACAGCTCCTAAAATAAGAATACACATGGTAAACTACTAAGCTAACTCTAATGACTAAGATACTAAGCTAACTATCATCTTCATCAAGTAAAGTGTTGGGTTCAACTAACAAACACCTAGCTTTACAAATGAAGGATATATCTTTATTTCTACTAATGATTTAATGTATATTTGAAACAAAGAGCATTTAACTACCCTTATGTTAAGTCTATTCTAAAGCTACAAAAATTATAGTGAGCACATAATAATACCATGAAGCTACTATAAAATTTTCAAAGCTAAAGTTATCACAATTTTGCCACAAAAATTCCTACAATATTTAACCTAATTATATTAAGCACTCTCAAATGATTTAATAGCTCCTGGTATCAACATGTATATATATGAACAAAATACACTAATAGATAGAGCACAATTTTAGGAACTTAACAAAATTTGTTTCACAATTTTTGGATACCTACACTATTTTATATTAAATACCAAAGTTCAACTTAGAATTAAAATGAAAAGCTATTTCTATTCTTCACGAAAAAGCTAAACTGATTTTGGCCCAACACGGCCCACACGTGACACAGCGCACCTGAGCGCACGGTGGCCTATGGTGAGGAAGCCCTGCGTGCATGTGCATTCTTGCAAAAATGCCCTAGCGTTACCAAAAAATTGCACGAACACTACACGTGCTATTTCTATAGAAAGCGACTTTGCAACGAAACCCTTGGATCCTTTCACCTTTGCACTAGAGAGGTCCTCAGGATGCCCCGCGCTTGCCGGCATAGTGGGCGGTGGCAATAGGCGGTACGCCAGCCACCTGAGACCCTTGCAGACCTAGATAGGGGACTGATGCTCACCTATGGGCCGACGTGCGACGATGGGCAGGTGGTTGCACGAACGGGAGTGAAGCAGAGCGGGCTCTCCCCGGTGGCGGACGACCTACAACGGTGGCAACCGTGTTTAGGTGAGCCACAATGCTAACAGGACGGTAGAGATAGGGGATGTGCACCAGGGGCACACCGCGAACCCGGGCAAAGTGGTGGTTCGGCCGACGACTACCTGAGTAGGGCTGGCCACATGGGCATGACGAGCACAGCGACGAGCCACGGTGGACAAGACCACATCAGCAACGTTAGGGAGGTGGTAGCGCTCTCACTGGCGTGTGCATGGTGGAGAGGGAGCCAAGGCGAGCTAGTGGTGTAGAGGAATTTGCGTGGGGTAAAGTGGTGGAGGCTGGCCACGACGTGGGCGGTGACGGTACATAACGGCATGGTGGTGGACAAAGCTCCAAAATTTGGAGCTCGGCCTAGCCGTAATCAAGGTGGGGTGGGGTCGGCTGGAGAGGGGGCGTGAAGGTGGAGACGTGAGCACGAGGAGTTGATGAGAGTTGCCCGCTCTCTGGCTCACCGGGACACGACATGACGGCGGCGGAAAGCAGAGAGAGAAGAGAGAACGGGCGCGACAGGTGGGCTCAGCTCGTCCATGCCTTGGCGGGACACGAGCGGTGAGATTAGGAGACCCACGCACCGATGCTAGTAGACAAGCACGCGTGCTCTCGACCAGCGTGGCCCACGCGGCCGCAACACCTTAAATGACAAGACGACGATAGTCCGCCCACGTGCGCACGGAAGAGGCGACACACATAGGACTGGCAATAGCGTAGAGGTGCAGTAGACTGACACAGACGTGATGACGATGTGACGGCAGCGGCAGTGTCACAACGCAAGGCAGCAACAGTGGATGTGATGGCAGCGCAGCGTGGGACGGGGCAGGCGGCAACAGCGGCAGCTTCGCGCGTCGAGCCAGCGGCAGCCGAACCATTACCAGGCCAGAGGTGGCCACGACCGACCACGCGCAACCAATGTGTGATGCCAAGCGCCCGAGCGCGGTGATCACGGCCACGCGGGCAACTAGCCCGAGACAAGTACGCGCACGAATTTTAAAGCGCTCAACACGGCAAAATGGTTGCTTTAGGACCTAAACCATCTTCACCATGCTCAAGATAGCACATGAGACTACCAAACCAAGCTATAACACTACACCACTCCTTAACCCAATCTCTCACAATAAATTGCTAAACATAGCAATGTCTAGCTGTCGGTAGACTTAAAATTTTCTAAGTTTTTGAGCTAGATTTATTTTCAAGTTCCATTTCTAGACTATTAGAAATACCAGCTAGTAACATTATTTTTCAACCGCAAGTATTTCATTGTCATCTACATAGTTTGTACTTCAAACTTTATTTAAGTATCACATACATGTTCTATAGTATTTTTGCTTAATAAAAATTGGTTTTAAACCCTAAGTGATATAACATGACTATCGAATCAACTTTTGTTTTGCATTTTTGTTGATCATTTTGAGTTATGGAAATTAATCTACACACTTTATTACATGCATTAACACATAAACATGATGCTCATTACATGTTTTAGTAGATGATTTATGGTGTAACACCGAGGGTGTTACAGGCAGGCAGTAAGAGCCCAACAGGCTCTATTTCGTGGGGGCTTCTATTTAAGCCCCATGGCCAGCTCTACCTCAATCTCTTAGCCATTTTCATTGACATAGCAACCTAGTGAGCTAAGCCAAAGCCCTTCCACTCATCTCCATCTTTGATTCATCTTCTTTGTGAGATTAGGAGTGAATCCAAGTGCATTGCTTGAGTGATTACATCTAGAGGCACTTGGTGATTGTGTTTTACTATGGGATTCGCTTGTTTCTCTTAGTGGTTGCTGCCACCTAGATGGCTTGGGGCAGTGAGGATCATTGAGCGGAGGAAGGTGATTGTCTCCGGCTCTGATAGTGGTGATTGTGAGGGGTTCTTGACCTTTCCCCGGCGGAGAGCCAAAAGGTACTCTATTGGATTGCTCGTAGCTTGTGGATCTCCATCTTGTTTTAGTTGTGCGGCACCCGATTGTGGGTTAGGCGTGTGATGCCAATTAGCGCGTGAACCTCCAATTGGGTAAATTGCTACAACAAAGATGTAGCTTGCCGGCAAGCAAGTGAACCTCGGTGAAAAATTTTGTGTCATCATTGTCTCTAAGGATTTCATTGGTATTCATTGTGATTGATTAATCATCTCTTGCTACGGCGGTATAAACATCACTACCTCTCTTGTATTTATATTCCTAGTGTAGTTAAGCTCTTTAGTGTAATTAGTTTTGAGAGCTAGCTTGTGTCGTGTCTAATGGTTAGTAAGGCTCTTTAGTTAGTCTTTGAGAGCTCACTAACTTAGAGAGTAGTGACTTAGCCTCTTGTGTGAATTAGAGATCATAGCCACTAGAATTATGGATAGGAGGCTTGCATTTTTAGTAGGCTAGTGCAACACTCGCTTCGCTGTTTAATTGTCTAACCACTTGACTTAAGTGTTATTGTAGTAATTTTTAATAGGCTATTCACCCCCTCTAGCCATTAGAACCGTTCACAAGTGTGGTGCCCCGGGGGTGGATCCCTAGTCTCCATGGCCGGATCTGGTCTCCTATGCTTGTCCCGGCCAACCAAGTCTTCTCGGTGCTAGTGCTCCTGTCAATGTTGTTCACCTACTCCTCTAGGAGTTCCTCGCCTCGCTATGGCCGTCGGTGGCCTGCTAGTCTTGGTGACCACCAAGAACTACTCCCCTATGACGTCCACACGCCGAGGCGAGTCCTCATCGATCTTTACTCTGTGGATGGCCGATTCCACGCGGAAGTCGACCGAATCTGCGTGCTGCTGGCCGAATTCACCAGGATCTGGTGGTGGGCGGCCCGAAGCTCCATGCTTATGTCTGTGTGTGTGTGTTTATCGCCTGTCTTTGTAATGGTTGGTCCTACCGTAATGTTGTTTGTATCGTCCTGGCGAATGCTTTGCCATCGTTCAGCTTTTGTGGTAGATGCTTTGCTGCTACTGTGTCTCTCCCAGCAGATACTTGCTAATCATTGGTCTTTTCCCTGGCAGATGCTTTGCTTCTGGTGTCCCTTAAGTCTCCACGAATGCTTTGCTGCCGAGATCATGTCCCTGTGGCAGATGCTTTTGCCGTCGTGGTTGTTTGGGGCTCCTCTCCAGTTGATGCTTTGGCACTAATGTTTGTGGATGTCTATATCGATTCCTTTGGGTGGATGCTTTGCCACCACAGGTTTATTTTCTCTATAGACAACTGTTGTGTTGATGTCTTTATTTTTCTCAGGCTCATCAGTCTGCTTGTTGGGCGTCATGGCTGAGGGTCCCCTCCCTTGCTTTTTCTTGTTGTTCTATGTGCCTAGTGGTAATCCTTAAATTGCCATTGGCTCAACTTGTGTAGTCCTTAATGAAATATGTGTCCAAGGACATGATCGCGAAAGGTGGAAAGGCAAGTTGGCAAGTGTGTATCCTTTGTTTTTTGGGCTTATATTACTGGAGGGGTCTTGTGAAGGATCGATCAGGAATTAAAAAAAAGTTGTGATGAACTGGATCTTTGTTGTAAAGCTATAACGGAATTTGAGGTATTCTTTGATTTTGCAATTAGTTGGCATAATGGAAATCTTCACAGCCGGGCGTTTGAGTTGAACTTTTTAATCGTTATTTGTCAGAAGTTGATATGTATATATACGGCATGCGTCCAGTAGCTGCACTGAAAACGCAATAACCGTTTGGACTTTAACGTTCTAATTATCTACTCCCTGCGTTCCACATTAAATCTTTCAGCGGAACGACTAGCGCCCGAACGTCCGACGTGCGGACACGTCTGGACGCCCGCGCCCACCTCACCTGCTGCACCCGTCCTGCCCACTCTGACTTTTCCACAAAAAAGAAGCCTGCCCCACATGCAACTCTGTGTGTGCATGTTTCACATGCAATTGTTGCGCCTGCAAACCCGCCCATGCATACTAGTGCGCCTACGCATGCAGTTGTGTGTCTCGTGCCTGGTGATGCCCACCTCGTGCCTACTGATGCTCGCCTCATGTCTGTTCATGCGCATGCAGGTGGAGACCGCTACGCACGTGGGAACCACATCTGCATGTGCCCGCTTCCTACGCCTACTAGCCTACTAATATTGCAACATTAAAGCACTTGTACAACATACGTCTGAAACAGGTAAAATATTTATATACATTTGCAACATATGTGTATAGCAACTACAACATCCAGATAAAACATATTTGCAACATACGTCTGAAATAGATGAAACAATTTGAATAGACGCTTACAACATATATCTGAAACATATGCAACATTGCAACATATACAATATCCAGATGAAATACTTGCAACATAGGTCTGAAACATGTGAAACATTTAGAACATAAACTTGCAACATACATGTATAGGCACTGCAGCATATGCAATATCCCAGATAAAACACTTAGAACATATGTTTGAAACCACTGAAACTATTTAAAACATACACTTGCAACATACGTGTATAGCAATTGCAACATATGCAACACCATCTACTTTTGCAATATCCAGATAAAATATATGCAACATACATCTAAAACGTATGAAACATACGGTTGCAACATGTGCTCATCCACTCGTCGTCGTCTAATGGAGGCTAGTTGACGCGGCGTGGGGGAGCGCAGCGCGAGGCACGAGTGGGGGTGTGAGGTGCGAGGCGCGGACGGCGCGGGCAAGGGCGGGGTGCGCGGCACAAGGCGCACACGGCGCGAGGCGGGTCTGGTGCGACCGTGCGAGGCAAGAGGTGCAGGGGCGCACGACATGAGGCGAGAAAGCATAGGGGGCGCGAGGTGCGGGACGCACGCGGCGCGAGGCGGTCCGTGCGACCGTGCGAGGCGCGAAGTTTTTTTACGAAAGTGTGAGTCGCGAGGTACAGGGGCACGCGCGAGACGGGTTCGTCCCATCCAGATGCATGAACGTTCTGATAGGAGCATTACCTATCTTTTAGAGGTGTTCTAAGCCAAACTATTAAATTAACTGTAGCTTAATGCATCTCCAAACCATGTCTGAGACTTCAGGATTTATGCCCGACAATTAGAATGCAGGTTTTCTGGTTTTCTTGCGGCAAATTGGAAGCACATTCATATGGCTTCTCTCGCCTGGACTTTTAGGTAGCCCAGAGAAGAAATTCCTCTAAATTCAACAAAAAAGAAACAGCAAAACTGGGCCATACAACGACAGTAGCAACATCTGTTATAATAATAATAAAAAAAAGACCGAGCATCGAGCCCACAACTACACAGCCCAAACCACCGGTAGATCAATTCAGCCCAGAGACATGAAACCTCCTTTACAGAACGGGTAGCGGCGGTTGAGGGGGCTTGGGCTGTTTTAGGAGTCTGGCCCGATTGCGTGCCGGTTTCCGGTTGAGGAACCGATTTACAGGGCTTTCTCTTGTCTAGATGTACTAGAGGGCAGCAAATCGGCACTCACAAGAATGATGACCAAAACAAAAAAAGAACGATGATGAAACTCCCTCAAAAAAAAAAAAGAATGATGATGAAACACATAAAATGCCTAGAGAGGAATCCTGTGGCATCATTCTTACAGTAATAGTCATACATTGAGAAGGATCAACTGTTACGAAATTCTGAGTACAAAATATTGAAAATGTCAGCATAATAAGCTGTATCAAACGGCAAGCCACCTCCCAGGTGTTCAAATCCTGATGACGAATTCACTGCCACACAATAGAGCTCCAAAAGTTTACAGCTCTGCCTCTAAACTAGTTCTTGGCGCCTCAAAACTGTGGACTATGCTATCCTCTCACCGAGTTGCCTGCTGCGCTGCTTGAGCTGGCTCCACGATGTTCTTTGCCAGCATGTAGGTTCGCATGTTGAGGCCCTTCAAGTTCTCGATAATCTGCTCATGTCTGCAAAAAGATGTAACCCGCCGTAAATACATTGTACAAATAAAGAAGATAATTCTATTCCCACTACAGAATGATTATTATTCAACTAGATTGCATTGTCCAAGTAGTAACAAGTGTAAAGAAATAATCAATGCATGCATGGACAAAGGAACTTACACATCGACGTGGTTGGTCGTCATGATAAGAGTTCCTGACACTGAATCAATCCTGGCATCCAGTTTTGAGCTCCTAACCAAGTTCATTATCCACAACTCAGCCTCATCGTAGCTCATGTTCAGCTTCTGAGAAAGCATGCTGTCCATTGAAGTAACATCAGGGCAACACATTAGATATGCTAACAACCAAGTTCCCATATGGTCCATAAAATATTGGGTACAAACCAACATGTGCTATTAAAATAGAAATATTAGTGGAGAACTTCAACCCTGAGAATGATACATTCGAGCAGAATTAACAGGTTTAGCAAACAAAATGAATGATTGATAGTTCCTAAATTGCGCAGACAAAACACAATGTTAATTACTATACCCCATAGGACATTACATTATTGCGGTTAACAAGATATGAAATCATCTAGCTATATATACTACACAAAGTAGCAACAGAATAGGTAAGAGTGACAAATAGTTTGTAACTGGAAAGCAAATTAGAGATCTAAAAACATATCGATACTTATCAATCCTCCTCCTCCCACTAAATTTGCTGAAGAGAAATCCTGCCATCCATTATAATGAGTAGAGTCATAAACACCCACCTGATATCAATGCACCGATGGATACGGCAGTATGTCTCGAAAATAAACAGACGAGCATTTTCAAGGAACTCGTCTCTCAAAGGAACAGTGACAAAATTTCCCTCTTCAATGCGCTTGCCCAGGAAAGGATCATTCAGTATAACCTAGAAAAATAGACGTTAGAAGATGATGCACATTAACCAGTCTTATAGTAGATCACAATTATATGGTAATTCACTAATGCTATTGTCACAGCAAAGCAGAACATGGAATTACATTCAAGCATGTTTTAAGCCCAAAATACCCTAGCTCGTTTAAACACCCCTCCAAATAGGCCATATTATTATACAGATTCTGCAAGATGACATCCCTGATGCATATGATACATCCAAGAAATAGGGAAACTTTGGATCATCAAGAATAAACCATTTTACTAGGGCAACATTTAAAAGAATACATGATTGAGGATCATTTTACAAAAGGATGTTTTGCAAAAAAAAAAAGGTTTCATTGTCTTTCAAGCTTTTCCATATTTCAAGAAGCACACACATGTGAAGAACAAATTTCAGGCCTTGAAGATGCAGAAAAACAGCCTCGAAATTACCTGCTCACACTCCATGAGTTTTTGTTGAGCACCATCAAAATCATAGTTGACATATAAGCATTCCAGAAATTCAGTTATGGGATCCTTGTAGCTATGCTGCTCCTGCTGAATGACCATAATCAACTCTTTAAGCATATTCCTTCTCCTTTTGTTCACAACAACTGCAGTAGCTAGGTATCTAAGAAGATGGTGTGCATTTGTCTGTATAGCATTCAAGTACCTGCAAGGGAAACAAATGAGTATGCAAATTTACTGGTATATTCTGAGCATATATAACCTTAACATGAAACCAAAAACATTTTTTTGAAACAATAAAAAATAGTAGCGACATCAAACTGGATTACACAGTTACAAAAGAAATGAATTTGAATCAAGTTCAAATGTCTAAAAAAAAACAGAAATATGGAAATGTGGAAGAATGTTTTAATATCTTGAAAACTGTTAATAAGTTGCTGCTTCCTAACTACAATTGCCAGAATGCTACAAATTGTAATTTCGTGTCAGGATATGACGAATATTGAGATTTTAACAGACGAACCTGTCCTGGAAGAACAGATCAATGATCCCATTTCTACCATTTTCATGGTTAAAGAAGATGAACAGAGCCCAATGCATCAGCCATATCCTGTTCTGGAGCTGATTCAGAGGTGATGAGAAGTTCTGCCAAAAGATCAGGAAGCAACAAGGTTATTATTAGTAATATAATGTGCACAAAGAACAAAGAACACAGTACGAAACATTGAGGGTACAACCTTTGAATCAATTATTTCCTTCAAGCGGTTGAGTTCCTCCAAAGCCACATCCCAGTTCTGCATTAAGATTTCGGCTGCCAGCTTTCCCCAGAGGGCACTCACACTCCGCTCACTGTTTGTGCACAAAGCACGATACTGGTACAGGTAATCAGCAGCCCCTGAGTAGTTACCACACTCGAACTGAAATTTGGCATACTGATACAGAGCTTCAATCTGGTCAGGACCAATCTGCATTGTTAAACAAGGATTGGTCAGTGTATTGGCGTTTAGCTCAGAACAGCCTACACAACAATAAAAGGGCACAGCTTCAACGTTTCATCTGAATTTTGATCTTAGTTATTATGCCTTGTGCTTTCTCTACAGTGCCTTTTTATCCTGACGAGAAAACTTGACTCTGAATTGTCCCTTACTGAAGAGTTGAAAGAACATAAACCTGAACTAGCATCAATTATCAAGCACTTTGACTAAAAGATACAAGGGAACCAACTATAATACTAGGAAGAACTACACATGTCTAGATTTTAGGACACCTATACATATAACATACTGAATTATGCATACTACAAAACAAAACACATCTCACAATCTACTTATCTGATCCATAATACAGGAGCAAAAGTCAGCATTCCACTAATTCAAGATTCCTCACAAAATAGCGCAGAACTAGAACTAAATCATCATATGCTAATTATATGTAACCACATGTAGCGGCAGTAAATCACGTAGCCCGGAAGATTGCTTCACTGTATGAGCAAACCAGTTTCAGGCTGTTTAATGACACACAAACTCCTAATTTCACAACCACATCTGACGACGCTCCAAAACACGGAATTACACCAATACAACTAAATGAAAACGAGGCAGAAGCAGAGGGGGGAGAAAAACGGACCTGGTACCTCTCCTGGAGCATGTGGATGTTGTACTGTTTGTCGGGCCTGAGCTCCTGCACGAGCTGCGGGTTCGAGAGGAAGGCGACGAGCGGGGCGGCGGCCTCCTCGAGCGACCTGAGCCTGGAGACGACCTCGGCGCGGCGCTTGACCATGTCCTCGGGGACGTCGTCGGTGCCGTGGAGGGACTTGTGGATGTCCATGGCATAGTCGACCATGTTGGTGCCGCTGAGGAGGCGGATCTTGGCCTCCAGGAACTCGGGCTCCGAGTAGAGCTGCCGCTCCTGGAGGAACTCCAGCAGCGGGAACACCAGGTGCCGGTCCAGCTGCGCCGCCATCAGCGCCGTGAGGTCGTGCTCCGCCATGGCTGGTGCTCCGAGCTCTCTCCTAGCTGCCTCCCGGAGGCGGCTAGGGTTAGGGTTCCTTTCGGGCTCGAGGAGGGCGGCGGCGCGGGGCGAGGAGGGGAAGCAGAGGGCCGTCCGAAGCAGAGAAGGGTTGGGGTTGGGTTTTGGTGGTTTTGTGGTTCGGCTGCCGATCGATGTCGTCCCCCGTTTAAACGGACGGACAGATGAGGACTCTTTTTTGGACCATTTTTTTTTTTTTTTTTTTTTTTAGAAATTGGAGCTGGCTTGGTGGCTTGTTCGAGAAGTAGTTGGATTCAACTTATCTTTTTCTTTCACTAGTTAACAACTTAACACGCACGTGCGTATAAGACATTTGTATTTTTTTTATTTGCTATTTTCTATCTTGCTTGTCGTTATCATCTTATCCTAGTATTTCTATGTTTGTTTGAAACCAATATTTTTTATGCTTGTATCCGAAAAATTTATTGTATATAAATTCATTTGTTTTTTGATTTTTCGTTTCAATATATGGGAATTTTTTTGAAGCATTTGTATTTGTATCCAATTTATTTTTGTTTTGATGAGTTCTATTTCTTTTTTCACTTTCATAATTTTAAATCCCTCATTAGTTTCTTTTAGCAACTTTGTACCAACTCTGCCGGAGCTGGTAGATGCACCCGCCGGACGCCGGGGCAGGGCTGCGCCGGGTCTGGACGCGATGCCTGCTGGCCGCCGGGCAGGGCCGCGCCGTCGGGCAGGTTGTCGTTGCTGGTCGCGCCGTCCGGAGGCCGCCAGGGCAGGCTCTCCTTCTCGGCCGCGAGGCGACAAGGGCACCTTCGGCTCCTACTCGGCTAGTCCAGTGGTGGCTCCAGCAGCTCGCGTCTCCTTGCCGCGCTCTATTTCGTGGTAAGTTCAGTCGCTCAGACTCATTGACTGTCGCAATCTTCCTCATCATCTCATCAACAGCGGGGCCAGGGATGGAGAAAGATTTAGTATCTCACGCTGACAGTTGGCATACTACATTATACTTTCCTTTGTTACTTAGATGATTAGCATCCAAACTCTAGTGCTTATATATTTTTAGTTATCATTTGCATCGTTCTTCAAAGTTGAAAATTGTAGTCCACCACCAATATGTTGTAGGTATTCTTTTTTAGTGCTTGCAAAATATTTTTGTAGTGCCGTTGAATAAAAATACTATTGTAGTTATCTGAGTTTAGATGACACAATAGCATTAAGCAATAGTTGGTACACTAAATATCATAAGAGACCATTCAGTTCCAGCAAATATAGAAGGGCTTCTGAAAGATCTGTAAAAATGCTTTTCCTTTCCAAACTTGGTAAGCAAATTAGCTTTCTAAAATAAGAATTTTAGTGGTGGATCTACAATTACTGCAGAATCTGAGTGAACACTCTGAACATCTCATTACTGCAGAAAATAGCAATGATAATGTAGTTCAGTCCAGTTACTGATTGACTACTTTCTTGTCACCCTGACTACAAAACTTTGATTCATTATTGACAATGTTCAGCGATGGTTTGTTTAATGTAATGTGTTCCCGTATATGCCAGCTATTCAACAAAAGAATGGATTTCCTGTTCCTGGTAGGAAAATCAGAGTTAAGCTAGAAATGAATCAGTGTTCCAATGAAGGAACGTTTGCAAAAGAAGGAGAATAGTGAGGCTCCTCGCCTAACAGTTTGCTGCTGCTGAAACTCAGTAGATTGTGGATCTGAGTGTCATTTGTTTTATTTGCTTGTGAGCAGTGCAATGCAAGTGAAGGACTCCAATTTAAAAGATGAGGCAAACGAGACTTCTCCTGCTGGAAAGCATAAGAGGAAATCACATAAAACAGATCCAGGTCGTAATTCTTTGTTTTGTTTAATGTTTTTGCCATGGTTAATATTTTCCAATACTGAAGCAAGATGTTATGTTGAACCAGAGCAACCACATTTGTTGTCAAATGATGCTATGGTATCAAAGGAAGCTCCCATTGGCGACCCCGAAAAGGTGAAAAAAATCTGAAAAGCAAAGGTGAATTAAAAGAGTTGCCTATGCTTGGTCGTAAATTTACATGGTCAAACCACCAGGACGTGCCTACACTCGTCAGACTTGATAGAGTTCTTTGCTCAACACAATGGGAACTGTTGTTTCCAAACTGTCTCTTGCAGAGTTGTGCAACTGACGGCTCAGATCACTGCCCCCTTCTTCTTGGGCTGAATGATGTTCAGCCAGGGAAGGCTAGATTCCATTTTGAGGCTTTTTGGACCAAGTTGGAGGGATTTCAGGAGGGTGTGGCAACTGCTTGGGCTTCTGAACCAGTCTCTCATTGTCCTTTTGACACCCTAGCAAGAAAATTCGGAGCAACAGTGAGAAGTTTGCAAAGTTGGAGTCAAAAAAAAGTTGGGCATGTTAACTCACAGTTAGCTCTTGCTAGGGAGGTTCTCCATCAGCTAGAAATAGCGCAAGATAATCGAGCCCTCTCTAGGCTAGAGCTTTGGTTAAAAAACAAACTCAAGCCTCACTGTTTAGCTCTCTCCTCCCTGCAGCGCACCATTGCAAGAAGTAGATCTCGCATCAGTTGGCTCAGTGAGGGCGATGCCAATACAGCTTTGTTTCATGCACATGCTCGCCACCGAAAGAGGAAAAACTTTATTAGTAAACTTATAAGTGATGATGGGGTAGTTCTCACCAAGCACGAAGACAGAGAGCATAATATTTTTGCTTTCTACAGCAACCTTTTGGGAAGGAGCATTGACAGGGATGTGACAGTTAACTTGACAGAACTAGACATGCCAAACCTTGATCTTAGTGAATTGGAAGCTCCTTTTTCTGTTGAGGAGGTCTAGAAAACAATCAATTCCCTACCGTCAGACAAGGCCCCTGGCCCTGACGGCTTCACAGGAAAGTTCTATAAGGTTTGCTGGCCGATCATCAAATTGGATATAATGGCTGCTATTTCAGCTGTTTGGAGCAGAAAGTTTGCTAATTTTGAGTTACTCAATTCAGCCTTCATCACCCTGCTACCAAAGAAAGAGGACGCTATAAGCATCAAGGAGTACAGATCTATCAGCTTGGTGCACTCTTTTGCCAAGCTCATAACAAAAATCCTAGCTAACAGGCTTGCTGCTTCTCTGAATCAGTTGGTCTCCACTAATCAAAGTGCATTCATCAAGGGTCGTTTCATTCTAGACAACTTCATGTTGGTTCACCATACTACAAAATTCTTGCACCAACAGAAACAAGCTCGTATCCTCTTAAAATTGGATATCAATAAGGCGTTTGATTCGGTGTCATGGCCTTTTCTATTAGAAGTTATGAGACGTTTGGGTTTTGGATCAGTTTGGTGTGATATTATCAGCGGCTTGCTTGCCACTTCATCCACTCAAGTGCTATTGAATGGTTCTCTAGGGGAAAGGATACAACACCAGCGTGGTCTAAGGCAAGGGGATCCATTGTCACCGATGCTTTTCATTTTGGTCATGGATGTGCTATACTACTTGGTGAAGAAAGCTGCAGATGAGAATTTGTTGCAGCCACTTGCCAGAAGGGCATTGGAGCATAGGATTTCCTTGTATGCAGATGATGTGGTGTTCTTCTTGAGTCCAACAACCAGTGACATTGAAATAACCTTGGATATCTTGCAACTTTTTGGAAATGCATCCGGCCTTACAACAAACCTTCAGAAAAGTAGTGTTCTCCCTATAAGGTGTAATGTGGATGACAGAGCAGTCCTGCAGGAAACCCTACCTTGTCAGCTTTCCGACTTCCCTTGTAAATACCTAGGGGTCCCCCTTTCTCCTCATAAGCTATCCAAAGAACAGGTTCAGCCCATCATCGAGAAAATTGCAGATCGACTACCAAGCTGGAAAGCTGATTTGCTTACGAAAGCTGGAAGAGTGGTCTTGGTTCAGTTTGTTCTCACCTCAATGTTGATCTACATCATCATGGCACTTGATCTACCCTCATGGGCTTTGAAGGCAATTGATAAGATAAGAAGGGGTTTCCTATGGAAAGGAAGAAGAGATGTCAGGGGGGCACTGTTTGCTAGCCTGGCCAAAGGTCACTAGATCTCTGAATCTGGGAGGTCTTGGTATTTCTAATCTTCAAAATTTGGGATGGGCTTTAAAACTCCGATGGTTATGGCTGCAGAAAACAGAACCTGACAAAGCCTGGGTTTTTTTCCCCATCCAAGCTCATTCTCAAGTCCAAGCCTTCTTTGCTATGGCTGTTGAGACAGTAGTAGGCAATGGAAAAAATACTCGTTTTTGGACAGATAGATGGTTGCTTGGTCAGAGCTTAGAACAGGCCATGCCACATTTGTTTAGCGCTATAGCAACCAGAGCAAGGAAAAGATCAGTTTACGATGCTATCACGGGGGGGAAATGGGTTTCTGATATAAGAGGTGCTTTAAGTGTGCCTGTTCTGATTGAATACCTTCACCTTTGGGGGCTTTTGTCAAATGTGGTACTGCATCCTGAGGTGGAAGATACACATATCTGGAAACTTTCAGCTTCCGGTATGTATTCTAATAAATCGGCTTATGAGGCCTTGTTCATTGGAGCCACTCATTTCAGTCCTTGGGAGTTGATCTGGAAGAGCTGGGCCCCAGGGAAGTGCAAGTTCTTCATGTGGATAGTAGCTCACAATAGATGTTGGACAGCTGACAGACTAGCACGTCGAGGTCTTGATCACCCAACGCAGTGTCCACTCTGTGATCAGGCTGGTGAAACAATAGACCATCTTCTGATCTCTTGTGTCTTCGCCCGGCAAACATGGTACAACATTCTGCAATCTTTTGGACTGCAAGATGTGGCTCCACAAATGGTTGATTTGATTTTTGTGGACTGGTGGGAGGGTGCTTGCAGCAGGCTTTCTGGTCAAGTGAAGAAGGGGTTCAATTCCATTATTATTTTGGGAGCTTGGTTAATTTGGAAGCATCGAAATCATTGTGTTTTTGATGGTGGAACTCCTAACCTAGCTAGGGTCCTCTCAGCTTTTAAGGAAGAAGCTCAGCAGTGGTCAGCAGCAGGGGCTCGAGGAGTTTCTTATCTCCTTGCCCTGGCTCCTATCTCCTAGCTCTTTTTGGGTCCGGTGGATAGTTCTCTAGAGACACAACGTAGTTTGGGTTCTTAGGGTGGGTTGCAGACCCTTTTCTCTGTAACAGTTTTTTGTTTCTGTGTTTTTGTAACAGTTTTTTGGGCTCTTTTCCCCCTCCTTTTTTCTTCTTAATATATTGATGCGCAGTTCTCCTGCGCGTTCGAGAAAAAAAAAATTAATCGAACCTGGTTGCTTCGCTATTATCACGCTAGGATCAGGGTCTTCTTTTTGGTTGCCATCAGCCTTACCCCGTAACCGTGCATGATAGTTACGCTGATATTCTCGATTTCTAGCCCGTCTTTCAACATCTTTATCACAAGACATTACATCAGTAGCTTGTGCTTCACGTTTCCTTTTATATCTTATTGAATTTTTATTCTCCAAGCCGACTTCATCCTCTAACAAATATTCAAAAAGATTAATTGATTTTGAAATAAATAATCCAAACATACTGTTTTTTTAAAAAACCAAATAGCATACCACCTTGAACATTGCCATCTGATGTTGTCGTCATATTACCATCTTGTCTTGTGGTCGAAGCCATAACAAGGTTTAGGTTGTCTTGTTTATATTGTTAATATGGAGCACTGCAATCAAGGAATTTTAAAGCAATGGTGAAACAAAAAATTAAAGTTAAATGCATAAACTGGAAATATATTATAGAGTCAAGCGACAAAATTTTAAGCAATTGAGGTTTAGTTGCAACTTCTAAGTCGGAAAATAGATTAATATTTAGAAATAGACAGTTGAAAGAGAGGTCAGAATACTTTTTGAAAACATGCATGCATCATAGATTATATTAAGCAATCTTTATTTGATCGTAATCAATCTTTATTAGACCCTATTAACACAAAAATAAATAAATGAGAAACTTTTAAGCAATTGAGGTTTAGTTGCAACATGCAAGTGGAAAAGATTATATTACTTTTTAGAAAGATGTAGTTGAAAGAGAGGTCAGAATATATAATTTTTATAAACATGCATCGCATATATATATTAATAAATCTTTAGTAGATTGTAATCAATCTTTATTAGATCATATCAACACAAAACTAAATAATTGTATACCTGCATTAATCAATCTTTTCATGTGTCAGGCAGAGAGCGGAAGGTGTCCACGACGGTAGGTCGGCAACTACAGGCGTGAAGGCGGCGCTGGCCGCTGGGGCCCCGCAGATGAAGCTGCTAATCTTCTGATATGTCATGCAGAGAGCTGAAGGTGTCCACAACGACAGGTCGACAGCTACAGATGTGCGGAGGCCCGGAAGGAGGCGGTGGACTTTCTGATCTTCCTGCTGCGTGTACGTGAGTCCGTGGCGAGGCCTGGTATACGTGAGGTTTTATTTTTGGACTACAGGAAGAGGAGGACTACGTGAGGGAAAATCCAATTTTGTTATTGGTGGTCGGGGCTCGGGAGGGGCGACGTGGGTACGGCGAGCGGGTTGGAGAACTATTTGGTGAAAAAAGAACACGGCAAGGGAGGGCGACGGAGTGGTTTTACATGGCAGGAACGCGTAAGACGACACTATAAGACTTTTTTTACAGACATGGCCCACCGGTAGATTTAAAGATATAAATCATCCGAGGGTCCTTGAATAAGGTGGGTATGAAACTTTTTTAGGTGAGAGCTATTTTTTAATTCCTTCGCTCTTTGATAGTAACTAGTTAACATGCACTTGTGGCACAAACGTGTCTAGAAGATATTTGTTATTTTTATTTGCCATTTTCTAGCTTGTTTGCCCTTATCATATTATTTCCATGTTTTTTTAAAAAACCAACATTTTTTTTGAATTTTTTGTTTTTATTTGTATTGAATTTTTATGTTTTTTAAACTTTTATTATTTATAATTTGTTGCAAAATTTTATATTGTACGTATGTTGGGGCATTAGAGTAGAAATTCATATTGTTCAGGTAAGGTATTATTAGACACACTAATCATGTTTTTCCTTATTAATGATTTTTTTATTCTGTTTTTTTACCAACTTTGTATTTGTATATTTTTTTTCTAATTCTAATTGGACCAAAAGCCCATAGACCCTGGGAGCAGCAAGCAAGTGCCAAGCGTCCATCTCATTTTTCTACGGGGGCGCATCCCAATTCACTATCTTCTCCATTTCTCTCCACCTCCTCTCCTCCATTTCTACACGTACTCCACCCTCCTATGCAGAGCACGACCGCCGAGGCTGGCCGCGCGTCCCAGTTCTTGCCGTCGGTGAAGAAGGTGAGCTGAGCAGAGCTCCTTTGCTGTGTCTGGCCGCGTCACCTATATGGCTGGCCACCGTAGCTGGTGAATCTGCCCGCAGGTTGTCGGGGCAGGGCTACGTCGGATCTAGCCACGTCGCCCAGGGCTGTCCGCCGGAGCTGGTGGATCCGCTTGCAGGATGTCGGGCAGGTCTGAGCCGGGTCTAGCCGCGCTGCCTGCTGGCCGTCGGTACAGGGCCGCACCGTCGGGCAGGTTGCCGTTGTTGGCTGCGCCGTCTGAAGGCTGCCAGGGCATGCTCTCCTCATATGTGAGGCGACAAGGTGTAACACCCAAAAATTTCAGTCTTTTGAAATAAGAAAATTGGATTTAATTATGTTATTATGTGAGCATTGAAACATAGGAAAGAAATGATTTTTGTGAAAATAAAATCAAATATAAGGTTAGTAACATGTTGATGCATTCATGCTGCTGCACATTTGTTTTTATAATGATTGGCTTTGACTAGAATTTGAATTGAACTTGAAAATGAGATTGGAAAATGCATTTAGAAAAAAGAAAAGGAATTCTTTTCCCTCCCCTTCCTTTCTTCACTTTCGGCCCGGCTCCATTTTTTCTCAACCGCTGGCCCGCTCTCTCTTTTCTCCCTCCACGCCAGCCGCCAGCCCAGCCGGCCCAGCACCCCCCCCCCCCGCAAGGCGCGCGGCCCAGCACCGCTCAGCCAGGCAACCGCTGCCGTCGCGCCGCCCTTCCCTCTTTGCAGCCGCTGCCAGCTCGGGCCCCCCTGCCAGCGCTTCCCCCACCTCCTGCAACTGCCCCATGCCAGTCAAGCCGCAAGGCAGCAACCGCTGCCCCGCGCCCATCCTCTACAAAAGGGTGCCGAACCCCTCGTCGCTCCCCCTGCTGCTCTCCTCGTTCCAATTTCGCGTCTGCTTGTGCACGAGAAAGTCGCAACCGTCGCTCCGAAGTCGCTGGGATTCGCCGTCTGCCCCTCCGCATGAACCGTCGTCTCTGAGCCCCCGTCGACCCCGTTTCTCCCCGCTGTGAGCTTCGTTGTTCTCCCCTCTCTCTCCCCGTGCAGTTTTTTTCTCGTTTCGTGGCCCGTAGACCTCGTTTTGCGTGCGCCCGTAAGCTTTTGGTCGCCGGCCATGGCAACCGCAGTCTCGGCACTCCCCTCCGGCCGCCGTATTGGCCTTGGCGGGTTCCCCTTCACCCCTGCCGTCCCCCGATGCCCTCGGTTCTTCGAACCGTGGCCCATGGGCCATGTTCCGCACGCTCCGGCGAGCTCCACGCCGCCGCCCATGGAGCCTTGTCGCCGGTGTCACTGTGCCCGGCCGAACCCCTTCTCTTTCTTCCCCAGAGCCAATCCAAGCCGTCCATCTCCAGATCTATGGCCATGATTAGAACATACCCTTTCGCGTGTAAATTTGCTAAAGAGCCCCTCGGGTTCGGACCAATTGAATCCGCCATCCCTAGCGCAGTTTTCAGAGTACGCTTTCCCCTTTTGAAAACGTAAAAATACACTGTTTTAGTCCAAAATACGTTTTCAGTATTTACAGAAATGGCACTAGATTTGTTTTGCTCATAAAAACTTTGTTTTAGCTTCGAATTGACCCGTTCAAATTGCGTTAGATTCATAATTTCATAATCTAGGTGTTAGTACCACTGTTAATCGAATTTGCAACTTTTAAATTTCAGGGTTAGGCTTAATTCAATAAAGTGCTATAGGAAACCCCGTTTAATTCATAACTTTCACATTTTAGCTCCGATTTTCGTGAACTTCGCGTTGACGTGATCGTAGCGAGACGTAGATTCTTTTCATAAATATTTTATCTTGTTTTATATACTGTTGGAGTACTATTATAATTATAGGATTGCTTGCTTTGCATGAATGCCTTTGGAATGTTGTATGTTGCTGTGTTGGTCGCGTTCAGACGGTGAGGAGAACGTTGGAGACCAAGAGTTCTTCGACGACCAGTAGGACCAGCAGGAGTTTGTGAACCAAGGCAAGTATAGCATGGGATCTACCTTGATGCCTATTCACCATTTATTAATTACTCATTTGCATATGTCTAATTTTGATACCCGTAAGGACATCCTAGTGATTGATTATCCTGTTCCTTGTCTCCTATGGGTTATATGCATATGGATAGTTTGCTAGCGCTCAATGTAACTTTACCCGATCTACATAAAGAGTAATGGTTCTATGGAACAAAAAGGTAAAATTGGCTTTTAAACAACTGAATTATAGGGCGAAGGAGCGAATGACTTTTGATCATGATGCTCTCGGCCCTCCATAAGGACTTATCTGTCGGCAAAAGCTGGGACTGACAGTGCAACCGTGAGAGTCATATGGCTCTGACTTTAGCTCAGTAATAGGACCTTTTCTAGCTTGTTAGAGGTTACCTTTATGGCGCAAAAGGGGCTTGCCACGTTGGGTATAGGACTGCCTCTGTTCCTTTGTGTATAGCCGCGATGGATATGTGCCATAGGAAAGGGGGTTCCTACATCTGCCTACCGAGAAAACCTAGCGGCCCTAACTTGTTAGAGAAACCTATGAAATGGCTTCATAGTGGACCCTGCCCGCTCACCTTGGCAGTGATATGGGAGTAATTAACTTGAGCATATGGGAATCACGACTCACGGTGAATGTGCACCACCTCTGCAGAGGGTTACAAACTATTATAACAGCCGTGCTCACGGTCACGAGCAGCCCGGAAAACTCATAGAATAATTGGTTACTCATTGTTGTTCATTTATGATGGTATATGATGATAATATGATGCAAAAGATTCTGATATCTGATTATGTGGGTTTAAATGGAAGCTTAAGCATAACTTGATAACACTTGATAATAAAATCTTGACTTATTAAAAGTGCTAACTGCAGTAAACCAGTGTTAATCTTTTTGAGCTTCATAACTCCATGTTAGCTTGTTAAGTACGGAAAATACTTACGCTTGTTTACTTCTATTTTTGGATAAAAATTCCGGATGGGTAACAGATGACAACGTGTACGAGAAGTTTCCTGGGGATTATTAGGCTTGTGGTTAACCAGTTGACCTTTCCTATGATGGAGTTCCACGAGAGAGTTATCCTTTTATTTTCCGTTGTGATGTATAAGACTATGTGGTATTATTAATCGTGTTGTAAGATACACTGTGATGATACTTTTATTTAATTTGTCAACTTGTGTGTGTGACTGATTCCTGGGCACACATGAGTTTAGTGCATTCAATTTTATCCTTAAAATTGGGTGTGACAAATTGGTATCAAAGCCGTGTTGACTGTAGGATGCAAGCCTAATTAGAAATGGTCGTTTTAGCATCTTTGCTCCTCTGGTTTCATGCTTACCGTCTCATTCTTGTTATTTTAATAAAATATTTATGCTTTTCATACCTTACTCTATTATATAAAATTGTTGATTCTAATTTTATCTTACTCTAAACCTATAGATGTCTCGTAACCCGAAGATCGCCCGCCTCAGCAATGCAGGCTACCGCGCCATGTTCACCCCCCGTGCTCCATAGGTGGAGAAGGAGATTGTGATCATCTCCGATGATGAAGAGATGGCTACCCCGACACCTGCACCTGCTCCTACTACAGCTGTTGCACCTGCCTATCCTACTATAGCTACCCCTGAGGAGTCATCAGCTACTTCACCTACACCAGTGCCATCCCCAGCTGTCCCTGTGGTGGATGAGGAGATGGGCTGTTTGTGCAAGTACTACTTCAAGCCAGCCCCAGAGATGGCCTACTACCACACCCTCCTCACCCATATGCTGGATGACTACTACCTCGATCTGCACGCCTCCATCAGCTATCATTGTGCAGAGTACCAGCATCCTTTGGAGGCAACCTTTTGGAAGGTAGAGCTGGTTATCACTGCTTGGAATGACAAAGAATGGACATGAGGTGGAGACTGTCCACCATGCCACTACCAGGAGGGCCCAGGCATTGGATGGCATGGAAGATGTAGTGCAGGATGCCTACATCTACTATCATGGTCGTCGTTTTAAGATCATGAAGGAGGATCGTTTCAAGGTTCCTTCCTCATAATGATCATGAGGATAATTGGCAGGTCCTGGCTCCACTAGAGAGTGACCCAACTCTGGAAGCAACAGTGCAACATGTCCATGCCATGCAGGGGGTGGATGAAGAAGTCAAGGGAGAGCTACGTACATCACAGAGGGCCGAGAGGCGCCTCCAGAAGCAAGTGGATGAACTTCGTGCTCAACTTGGGCTGCCATCAATCTACAAGAAGAAGCGTCGGTCGTTCACCCTAATTAACACCGCCCCATAGATGTTAGGTGCCTTGTTTTAAAGCTATGACGTTGTTAGTTCGTGTTTCATGTTTAGTCTTGTCTGGCCTTGTGGACTTTGATGATTAGATGTTTTTAATTGTGAACTTGGTTGACTTGGAGTTTGGTTGTTTGCTGGAAATTTGTGGGCATGTCCACAAATTCCATAGATTGGAACCTTAAATTTAGATGAAATCTTAATGTAGATGGTTTGCTTTATCTTATTTCTGTTGTGCTGTTTTCTGGAGCAGCCTATGTTCTTTATCTTGTATCTCGAAATCTGAGCTGCCAAAAATTCTGAAATTTTTGTGGAGATAACTAGACTTCTGTATCTTTCCAATGCCTCTAGAATCACGTCAATATCTTCTCTGGTTTGAGAGATCTAGCTGTCATAAGTTGATGTTTCTGCGCAGACTGAAACCCAGAACAGTTTCGGTTTAGCGCTGTTTTTGACCATGTGTATGTCAGAATCTGTAAAAGTGATCTAAATAAAAGTTGTAGCTGATCTCCTAAGCTTTCCAACCGTTCTAAGTAAACCTCTGTTGGATCTCTGAAACTCGAGTTATGATAGATTTACTGAACTGCTGTATATGAATCTTGTTCAGAAAATTTTCAGTATTATTTCTTATCTTTTATAAGCTCTCTATAATTTGGAAAATCTCTAAAATTTTGCGCATTTGTTGGAAAACAGATGGCCGCAAGAGAAGGAAGAGGTAGAGGTCATGGTCGTGGTCGTGATGCTCTCATTAATCCACCACCACCACCACCAGTGACTATGGAACAGTTGATGGGAATGCAAGCGTAGCTGATGCAAGCCATGATGCAACGCTTGGATAACGAGCCTGCAAGAGTACCACCGCCTGTTCAGGTCAGAGATAAGCGTGGAGAGTTTATGAAGGGTCACCCACCGATGTTTACCCATGCCTCAGACCCTATGGAGGCAGATGATTGGTTGCGTGCTGTGGAGAAGCAACTTAACATAGCACAATGCAATGATCTTGAGAAGGTGTTGTATGCTTCTGGTCAACTCCATGGAGCAGCTTAGGGCATGTTTGGCATGGCTCTAGAGCTGAACTTCAGCAACTCCAACCAATTTTTCAGCCAAACACTCTAGCTCTAAAACTCCATGGAGCTACCAACTCCATGGAGCTGTAGTGCAAATAGAGGTGGAGTTTTGGAGCACCTCTTTTGCAGCTCCAGAACCACCCAATATGAACCTCCTCGTCGAGTTGGTGGGTAATTACCCACCAATGCCATTGGTTACACAAAAAAAAACGGTTCGTTCTTTTCCTCCCGAGACCCCCCGCGCCACATCTCCCTCCTGCGCCTCCTCCAATCCGCGACTGCTCTATTCTGGCGCCTAACCCCCGCCGTCGCTAGGGTTTGCCCGAGCCCCGCCGCCGTCCGCCGAGCCTCGCCCATCCACCGAGCCCCGCCGAACTGCTACTGCTGGCGGGTGTGGAGCCACTCCACGGCGCGCCACAACTCATCCTCTGGCATGCTGCAACGTGGCGGTCCAGCGCCGCCGCGACGGCGGGCAGCCCGGCATCGAGGTCGGCGCACACACGGGTGAAGTGGACGACGCTGCCGTAGTTCCCCCACGGCAGCAGCACATATATCCGCTTGCGGAAGTCCAGTGTCAGCGTGAGCAGCGCGCGCACCGCGGGCGTCGGGAAGTGGAACGTGGCAGAGGACATGGTGGCGGCGCTGGACTTCTCGGCGAGCAGAGGCGAGGGTGGGGGCGGCGAGGCTGAGGAGACCTCGAGTGCTGGGCATGGAGAGCAGTAGATAGATGCAGTCCAAATATCTACTAATTGGCTACTGATTGTTTATCTGTACTACTCATTATGTGTTGAACAAATTGGATTAATCGATGTTCAATGACTTGGGATGACTTGGCTGGAAATGTATTAGTAATTATTTTGGAATTTACTACATGTATTTTCATTTCATATTTGTGAGAAGTTCAAGTCATTCATTTTGTCTAAAGAACGGTGTATTTATTCAAACCAGGGGCAAGAATGGCAATCTACCCTCAAACTCCTCTTTTGTGGAGCTGGGGACACCCTCCTAGCCAAACATCTCCATCAGACAGCTCCAACTCTACCCAGAGCTGGCTCCACAGCCATGCCAAACAGGGCCTTAGGATTGGTGGGATTCTTTCCAGTATGGATGCCCCAACAATGCACCTACTATCACCTGGCAGGAATTAAAGGACAACTTCTGGTCATATCATATCCCTAATAGACTAGTGGAATTGAAGCAAGAGAAATTTAGATCCCTTAAGCAAGGATCCATGACTGTGGCGGAGTATCGTGACAAGTTTGCTCAACTGTCACGTTATGCTCCAAATGATGTAGCTGAGGATAAGGATAAGCAACGCCGCTTCCTTAAAGGACTCTATGATGAACTGCAGCTCTAGCTGATGTCCAACACCTACCCTAACTTTCAGTCTTTGGTGAACCGCGCTATTGTGATCGACGATAAGCGCAAAGAGATGGAAGCCAAGAAGAGGAGGCTTCAAGGGCAAGCTTCTGGAAGTAACTACCCGCCCATGTTCTTATCCCCAGCAGGGTTTTCAGCAGAGGAATCAAGGACCATCTAACCAGGGAAACCGTGGTCACTATCCTCAATGTAGTCAGTTCTAGCAACGCCCTCAGTACCAGCAACAGTTTAGAAATCAACGTCCCCCGCAATAGACCAGAAATCCGGCAACACGCCAGGGAGTGCCCAACAATGCTCCTATGAAGAGTGGTGCACCTAATAACCCCAATGCCTGCTATCGCTGCGGAGAAGTAGGTCACTATGCTCATCAGTGTCCTAAGAAGCAGAACTAGCAAACCCCTCAGAACCAGAATGGCAATCAGAAGTTCAATGCCTGACCACCTCACACTGCGAAGGTGAACTATGTGTCATCTGATGCAGCTCAGGAGATGCCTGAGATCATGTTGGTTACGTTCAATGTCAACTCTATCTCTGCTATAGTACTTTTTGATTCCTGTGCTTCATATTCATTTATTTCCCAAGCTTTTGTTAGAATGCATAGCATACCTTTGTGTGCCATGAAAAACCCCATACTAGTAAATTCACCGGGAGGTAGTATGCCCGCTTCGTATTGGAGTCCCTTAACTAGCATTTCCTTAAGGGGGTAGACTTCAAAGTGAAACCAATTGTGTTGAGAACAACGGGAATTGATCTTATTCTGGGAATAGATTGGATGAAACAACATCGAGCAGTGATTCAGTGTCAGGAGAAATCTGTTGTTGTGACATCACCCAATGGAGATAGAATTTGTGTAGAAGTGGTAGTGCAAACTCAGCCAACAGCGATTGTGAACCAGCTAGATGGTGATGCCAATAAACAAGATCATGTTGTGGAGGAATTCCCGGATGTCTTCCTCGATGACTTGCCAGGTATGCCACCTGACCATGATATTGAATTCATTATTGAATTATTACCTGGAACTGCACCAATAGCTAAACGTCCATATAGAATGGGGGTTAATGAATTAGAAGAGCTTAAGAAACTAATAAAAGAGTTGCAAGAAAAAGGTTTCATATGCTCCTGTTCTTCCCCATGGGGAGCACATGTGATCTTTGTGGATAAGAAGGATGGTAGTCAACGGATGTGTGTGGATTACCGTTCACTTAATGAGGTTACAATCAAGAATAAATACCCTTTGTCTAGGATTGATGATTTGTTTGATCAGTTGAGAGGAGCCTATGTGTTCTCCAAGATTGATCTTCGCTCTGGATACCATCAACTTAAGATTCGAAACTCAGACATACCTAAGACAACATTCACTACACGGTATGGTTTGTATGAGTATACCGTTATGTCTTTTGGATTGACAAATGCAACTGCATACTTTATGTATCTAATGAATAAGGTGTTTATGGAGTTTCTTGATAAATTTGTGGTGGTATTCATTGATGACATACTGATATTCTCCAAGACCATAGAAGAACATGCTGAACATATAAGGTTGGTCTTGCAAAAGCTTAGAGAACATAAGTTGTATGCTAAGCGGAGCAAGTGTGAGTTTTGGTTGAAGAAGGTCTCTTTTCTAGGTCATGTTGTCTCCAACGGTGGAATAGCAGTGGATCCAGGCAAAGTGCAAGATGTATTGAATTGGAAGCCACCCACCAATGTAAGTGAGATACAAAGCTTTTTGGGATTGGCTGGATACTACAGGAGGTTCATTGAAGGATTTTCCAAGCTTGCTAAGCCTATGACAGCTCTATTGGAAAAGAATGCTAAGTATGTATGGTCGGATAAATGCCAGACAAACTTTGATGAGCTAATGAAGAGATTGACTATAGCTCCAATATTGATTTTGCTCGACTTAAGCAAGAACTTCTCTATATATTGTGATGCATCCCATTTGGGCCTTGGATGTGTGCTTATGCAAGAAGGAAGAGTGGTGGCATATGCATCTAGACAATTGAGGAAGCATGAGTTGAATTACCCTACTCATGACTTGGAATTGACAGCTGTGGTTCACGCTTTAAAAATCTGGAGACATTATCTAATTGGGCATAAGAGTGACATCTATACAGATCACAAGAGTTTGAAGTACATCTTTACCTAGTCAGATTTGAATCTGAGACAACGTCGTTGGTTAGAATTGATCAAAGATTATGATTTGGAAGTGCATTATCACCCGGGAAAAGCAAATGTCGTAGCTGATGCACTTAGCAAGAAGAGTTATGCTAATGGACTTGGGATGACATTTATGTCAGCAGAGTTGTGTGCTGAAATAGAGTATCTCAACTTGAGTCTTGTCACTAATGCAATGGAATTGGTGATAGAGCCTACTTTGGAGCAAGAGATACGCAAAGGTCAATTAGAGGATGAGAAACTAAAAGAGATTGTAGAGAATGTAGTGCTTGGAAAGGCACCAGGATTCAGGATGGATGAGAATGGTACTCTTTGATTTAGAAAAAGGATATGTGTACCTAAAGTGAAGGCTATCTGTGATGCAATTCTGCAAGAGGCACATGAGTCTGCATATTCCATACATCCCAGAAGTACCAAGATGTATTTGGATCTCAAGGAGAAGTATTGGTGGTATGGTTTGAAGAGAGATGTGGCAGAGTATGTGGATTTGTGTGACACTTGTCAAAGAGTGAAAGCTGAGCATCAAAGACCTACAGCGTTGTTACAACCAATGAAGATTCCCGAATGGAAATAGGAAGAAGTTGGTATAGATTTTATCGTAGGTTTGCCCCTTACTCAAAGAGGTTATGATTCAATATGGGTAATAGTGGATCGACTCACCAAGGTTGCTCACTTTTTACCAGTCAAGACTACCTATACAGGTGCAAGACTAGCAGAGTTGTACATGGAAAGGATAGTGTGCTTACATGGTGTTCCCAAGAAAATTATGTCGGATAGAGGCACTCAGTTTACATTCGCAATTCTAGCATAAAGTACACAGATCTTTGGGGACAAAGTTGAATTTCAGTTCTGCTTACCACCCGCAAACTGATGGATAGACTGAAAGGATCAACCAGATTTTGGAAGATATGTTGAGAGCCTGTGCACTGCAGTATGGTAATAGTTGGGATAAGAGTCTGCCATACGTGGAGTTCTCGTACAACAACAGTTATCAGAAGAGTCTCAAGATAGCACCTTTTGAGGCGCTGTATGGGCGTAAATGTAGAACGCCCTTGTTCTAGAATCAAACTGGTGAAACTCAAGTGTTTGGATCTGATGTTCTTAGAGATGTAGAAGAACAAGTGAGAATGATTAGAGACAATTTGAGAGTGGCTCAGTCCCGACAGAAGAGTTACGCTGATACTCGTAGAAGAGAGCTGACTTTGGAAGTTGGAGATTATGTGTACTTGAAGGTGTCACCAATGAGAAGTGTGAAAAGATTTAATATGAAGGGAAAGTTGGCACCTAGGTATATTGGACCTTTCAAGATCCTAGAGAGACATGGAGAAGTAGCTTATTAGTTGGAACTGCCTGAGAGTTTGTCAGGTTGCACGACATGTTCCATGTTTCCCAATTGAAAAAGTGTTTGAGGGTACCAGAAGAGCAAATTCCTTTGGAAGAGCTTGCTGTTAAGGAAGATCTTACATATGAAGAGTATCCGATAAAGATCTTGGAAACTGTAGAAAGAGTTACAAGAAGGAGAACTATAAAGATGTGCAAGGTGCAGTGGAATCGATATTCAGAGGATGAGGCTACTTGGGAAAGAGAAGAGGATCTGAGAAAATCCTATTTGCAATTGTTCGAGTAAGCGATCAATCAATCTCGAGGACGAGATTCATCTTAAGGGGGGTAGAATTGTAACACCCAAAAATTTCAGTCTTTTGAAATAAGAAAATTCGATTTAATTATGTTATTATGTGAGCATTGAAACATAGGAAAGAAATGATTTTTGTGAAAATAAAATCAAATATAAGGTTAGTAACATGTTGATGCATTCATGCTGCTGCACATTTGTTTTTGTAATGATTGGCTTTGACTAGAATTTGAATTGAATTCAAATTCAACTTGAAAATGAGATTGGAAAATGTATTTGGAAAAAGAAAAGGAATTCTTTTCCCTCCCCTTCCTTTCTTCACTTTTGGCCCGGCTCCATTTTTTCTCAACCGCCGGACCGCTCTCTCTATTCTCCCTCCGCGCCAGCCGCCAGCCCAGCCGGCCCAGCACCGCCTGCCCGCAAGGCGCGCAACCCAGCACCGCTCGGCCAGGCAACCGCTACCGTCGTGCCTCCCTTCCCTCTCCGCAGTCGCTGCCAGCCCGGGCCCGCCTGCCCGCACTTCCCCCACCTCCCGCAACTGCCCCGCGCTAGTCAAGCCGCAAGGCAGCAACCGCCGCCCCGCGCCCGCTCCTCACGACATGGGCGTCTCCCCACGCCCGACCTCTACAAAAGGGTGCCGAACCCCTCGCCGCTCCCCCTACTGCTCTCCCCATTCCAATTTCACGCATGCCCGTGCACGAGGAAGCCGCAACCGCCGCTCCAAAGTCACCAGGATCCGTCGTCCGCCCCTCCACGCGAACCGCCATCTCTGAGCCACCGTCGACCCTGTTTCTCCCCTCTCTCCTCGTGTAGTTTTTTTTTCTCGTTTCGTGGCCCGTAGACCCCGTTTTGCGTGCACCCGCGAGCTTTCGGACACTGGCCATGGCGACCGCCGTCTCGGCACTCCCCTCTGGCCGTCGTATTGGCCTTGGTAGGTTCCCCTTCACCCCCGCCGTCTCCCGGTGCCCTCGGTTCTTCAAACCGTGGCCCATGAGCTGTGTTCCGCACGCTCTGGCGAGCTCCACACCGCCGGCCATGGAGCCTTGCCGCCGGTGTCACTGTGTCCGGCCGGACCCCTGCTCTTTCTTCCCTAGAGCCAATCCAAGCCGTCCATCTCCAGATCTATGGCCATGATTAGAAGATACCCTTTCACGTGTAAATTTGCTAAAGAGTCCCTCAGGTTTGGACCAATTGAATCCGCCGTCCCTAGCGCAGTTTTCAGAGTATGCTTTCCCCTTTTGAAAACATAAAAAAACACTGTTTTAGTCCAAAATACGTTTTTAGTATTTACAGAAATGCCACTAGATTTGTTTTGCTCATAAAAACTTCATTTTAGCTCCGAATTGACCCGTTCAAATTGCGTTAGATTCATAATTTCATAATCTAGGTGTTAGTACCACTATTAATTGAATTTGCAACTTTTAAATTTCAGGGTTAGGCTTAATTCAATAAAGTGCTATAGGAAACCCCGTTTAATTCATAAGTTTCGCGTTTTAGCTCTGATTTTCGTGAACTTTGCGTTGACGTGATCATAGCGAGACGTAGATTCTTTTCATAAACATTTTATCTTGTTTTATATACTGTTGGAGCACTATTCTAATTATAGGATTGTTTGCTTTGCATGAATGCCTTTTGAATGTCGTATGTTGCCATGTTGGTCGCGTTCAGACGGTGAGGAGAACATTAGAGACTAAGAGTTCTTCGACGACCAGCAGAACCAGTAGGAGTTTGTGAAACAAGGCAAGTATAGCATGGGATCTACCTTGATGCCTATTCACCATTTATTAATTACTCATTTGCATATGTCTAATTTTGATACCCGTAAGGACATCCTAGTGATTGATTACATGTTCCTTGTCTCCTATGGGTTATATGCATATGGGTAGTTTGCTAGCGCTCAATGTAACTTTACCTGATCTACATAAAGAATAATGGTTCTATGGAACAAAAAGGTAAAATTGGATTTTAAACAACTGAATTATAGGGCGAAGGAGCGAATGACTTTTGATCATGATGCTCTCGGCCCTCCATAAGGACTTATCTGTCGGCAAAAGCTGGGACTGACAGTGCAACCGTGAGAGTCATATGGCTCTGACTTTGGCTCAGTAATAGGACCTTTTCTAGCTTGTTAGAGGTTACCTTTATGGCGCAAAATGGGCTTGCCACGTTGGGTATAGGACTGCCTCTGTTCCTTTGTGTATAGCCGCGATGGATATGTGCCATAGGAAAGGGGGTTCCTACATCTGCCTACCGAGAAAACCTAGCGGCCCTAACTTGTTAGAGAAACCTATGAAATGGCTTCATAGTGGACCCTGCCCGCTCACCTTGACAGTGATATGGGAGTAATTAACCCGGACATATGGGAATCACGACTCGCGGTGAATGTGCACCACCTCTGCAGAGGGTTACAAACTGTTATAACAGCCGTGCTCACGGTCATGAGCGGCCTAGAAAACTCATAGAATAATTGGTTACTCATTGTTGTTTATTTATGATGTTATACGATGATAATATGATGCAAAAGATTCTAATATCTGATTATGTGGGTTTAAATGGGAGCTTAAGCATAACTTGATAACACTTGATAATAAAATCTTGACTTATTAAAAGTGCTAACTGCAGTAAACCAGTGTCAATCTTTTTGAGCTTCATAACCCCATGTTAGCTTGTTAAGTACGGAAAGTACTTACGCTTGTTTACTTCTATTTTTGGATAAAAATTCCGGATGGATAACAGATGACAACGTGTATGAGGTGTTTTCTGAGGATTATTAGGCTTGTGGTCAATCAGTTGACCTTCCCTGTGATGGAGTTCCACGAGAGAGTTATCCTTTTATTTTCCGCTGTGATGTATAAAACTATGTGGCATTATTAATCGTGTTGTAAGATACACTGTGATGATACTTTTATTTAATTTGTCAACTTGTGTGTGTGACTGATCCTTGGGCACACATGAGTTTAGTGCATTCAATTTTATCCTTAAAATTGGGTGTGACACAAGGGTGCCTTCAACTCCTACTCGGCGAGTCCAGTGGTTGCTCCAGCAGCTCACGTCTCCTTGCCGCGTTCTATTTCGTAGTAGGTTTAGTTAATTTCATTTAAATGTCAATTTCCCCCCTTTAAACTCTTTTTGTTAGCAATAATATGCCTACCATATTCAGTTTTTGTATTTGTTCACTAATCTATAGTCAAACTGAAAGCGAAGTTATGCGGTGAGAATTAGTAGATTATAGAGATACATAGAACTTGTATTTGTAGATATGGATAGGGATGTCTTATAGAATCAGAACCTAGCACCACCACTGCTTTTTGATATATCTGTGTTGGATGGAGGGTAAATAGAGTAAAACTTTGTAGCTAATAATGTCATGTATCCCAAGCATGTAACAGTTGCAAAACTTATCTCTTAACATTTGTGGTTCCTGTGGCCAGCTCCTACACATGCAACACCTGCCTTTCAAGCTATATATACTGAACTCAATTTTTTTCTTGTTGGGAAGTTAATGATTTTGCATGTTTCCTTGTTCCTCAGGTTCACCTAGTGAACCTCTACTACCCTTATGCTAAGCATGTAGGGGTTCCTAATCCTTTTGGTAATCAGATTCAACTCACTTCATTGGAGAAGGTTCTCAAAACCGAGTCTAATGGATATGATGTTAATCACAGGAAAAATGTTATTATTTGAGGAGTCCTTTCTGTAACGGTCATCTCTGCAGAGTACTTGCCACCTATGTACATTGGTGGCAAGGCTGACCCAATTGTGGTCCTGTACTTAAAGAGGTGAGAAACCAAAAAGAAGACAAGGGTTATTATCTTTCCCAATCTCAGAGTTATGTACGTCCATTTTTTTTCAAGGCTCTCATAATTCAGTATTATTGCAGGTTGTGACAGGCACGCTAAATCCAGTATGGAACCAAACATTTGATTCATTATACAAGATGCACCGCATGATTTGCTCATGGTGGAATTATGTCACCATGATACATTTGGAAAGGTGTGCATTCTGTCTCTTGCATATTGTTTGTTCATTTGAAATCTAAAACTCCCTACCTTGATTCTTTGTGGCTTCACGACATTACTTCCAATTTGTCCCTGTGTTATTCTTTATAAGGTTTTTTTCTTTCGTTGGCTTGACTAGATAAACATTCTGGTTTAACAAGTCAGAAAAAACTGTGCGAGAGGCTAACCGAGTGGCACAGCTAGGTTTTTAGTTGTTGTATGCAAGATTCTCTTGTTTCACAATTTCAATCGTACCTAAACACAATAATATATTATTATAAATAGCTGAATACTTTATTAACATTAGACCAATGAGTTTAATAATAATCTTGCAGTAACCAAATTTGTAATCAAACCTGTGTTGTTTGCGATCAGCTTGCTTGGATTAGGATGACGTTGTTCATTAACATCGACCTTAGCCCTTAACTTTGCACGATAGTTACGGTGATATTCCCGAATTTTAGCCCGTCTTTCCGTGTCTATGTCTTTATCATTACAATGCACGCTAGTATGTTATGTTTCATATTTTAGTGTGTTTTGCCTCAAATATATAGCATTTAATAGTATTGCGGTAATATTTCAAATTTGAAATCAAACCTATGTTGTTTGCTATCATCATGTTTGGATTAGGATGATGTTCTTCATTAGTACTGGCCTTAGCCCTTAACTTTGCATGATAGTTACGTTGATATTCCCGATTTCTAGCCCGTCTTTCTGCCTCTTTATCATTAGACTGCACACCAGTATGTTCTGTTTCACATTGCAATTAATTCTATTACACATTTATAACATGTAATAGTATTGTAGTAACATAATTAACATAAGTTTTAATCAAACCTGGTTATTTCGCTATTATCATGCTAGAATCAGGGTGTTCTTTTTGGTTACCAACAGCCTTAGCCCGTAGCCGTGCACGATAGTTACGCTGATATTCTCGGCTTCTAGCCCGTCTTTCAACATCTTTATCACAAGTCATTACATCAGTAGCTTGTGCTTCACGTTTCCTTTTACATCCTATTGAATTTCTATTCTCCAAGCCGACTTCATCCTCTAACAAATATACGAAAATGTTATTTGATTTTGAAATAAAAAATCCACATAGACTGATTTTTAAAAAACAAATAACATATCACCTTGAACATTGCCATCTTGTCTTGTGGTCGAAGCCATAACAAGGTTTAGGTTGTCTTGTTTATATTAATATCGAGCATTGCAAACAAGGAATTTTAAAGCAATGGTGAAACAAAAAAAAATTAAAGATAAATGCATTTAAGCAATTCAGGTTTAGTTGCAACTTGCAAGTCGAAAAAGAGTAGCTTACTATTTAGAAACATGTAGTTGAAAGAGAGTTCAAAATAATTTGCAACTTGCAAGTCGGAAAAGAGTAGATTATTACTTTTTAGAAACATGTAGTTGTCCACGATGGCAATCAAACTTCTGGCTTCTGATGTGTCAGGCAGAGAGCTGTAGGTGTCCTAGACGTGAAGGCGGTGCCGGCCGCTGGAGACCCGCAGATGAAGCTGCTGCTGGACACGCGTTCACGGCGAGTGTTGTATGCCGAGGCCCGGAAGGATGCGGTGGACTTTCTGATCACGCGTGCGTGACTCTGTGACGCAAGAAACCGACGAACGTGACACCATGATGGACGTGCTGCGGGAACCCGACGAACTTTCTGATCTCGCGTGTGTGACTCCGTGCCACAGGAAACTGAGGAACGTGACGCCGTGCGTGTGTATAGACAGGCAGAACAGGAGGCGCAGGTGGGTAGAATTTAGTCTCGGGTAGAATTTTGTCTCGGTGAAAGACGTCGTGATCGTTCGGGAGTGGGTGCGTGCGGGTATAAAATTGCCTCGGTGAAAAAAAAACAACGCCGGCGATGGAATTGTATGGCAGGAACATAAAAATCTTACGTTTTGTAAGATGTGGCCCACTTGTTAGGAGGTAATGACATTTATTATCCCTTAGATTAAGATCTCAAATCACATATAAGGGTTAAAACATAGGGTGGGTAGGAATTTTCAGGTAACAGGTATTTTTCAATTCCTTCGCTCTTTTATAGTATAGACTAGTGGAAATGAACGTGCGACACGCACATGTTTATAAAAAATTTGTTATAAAGCAAAAATATTATATGTTTTGAAAAGCTAGATGAGATGTTTTATATCAACTAATAAAAGGATAAAATTGATAAATAGTTGATCTACAGTACAAATTAAATACACTAATTTATTGAGTTGAACATATCGATCAGTAACTATGATGTTGTTCGGCTCATGGTTTCTATGGCTGCTGTTGATGCTGATTTGTTATGAGAGAAAAATAATGTTCCATGATTGAAAAGTAGTGTTGATTCTGGTTGATAAACACAAGTATATCTCATGATAACGAGCCTCCAACGGTATCAAATTTGAATTCATGAAAGCCATCGTACCAACAAGGTCAGGATGTGCTCCATATCCAGAAGGTCATCATACAAAAGGACCACTGCTCTGCTCTCTAGGTTGCAAGCCTCAAGTCTAAGACATTAATGAATCTAAACCAGGAAATATTTTCCCTGGCCTATAAAGACACCTTTTGTCTGGTTTGACCATACTAGACTGAAACAAGAGAAAACAGACCAATCCGTTAGGTAGATTATAGTGCAAGCCAGAAATGGAAATCATAGAATTTACATAAAAAAGTGATAGTGAATTCTTTCCCAAAATGAAGAAAAATAGCATAAGATTAATTAATTTGTAAAAGTGAATTAGGCATTACTTGTTTCTTCGATGATTGTCAGCGTACTTCTAACTTTTCCTCCAATATTCTTATTGAGTCTAAGTACTCTTGATGATTTTTTTTTTCATTCTGCATAAAAGGGAAATTGTTAATCAATAAATATAGAACCTGAGTGCCGCAGTTGCTACAAATTAATGTTCAAACAAAAAACATGTTTCAGAATGCAAATTTAGCATGTGTCAGTTGTCAAATGAGAAGAATGCCATTTCAACATGTGCTTCCATGATATATCAAGATTCATGAATGAATTTAATTTGTTTAACATGAGGAATTTACCTACTCCACACTGAACCAATCTAACCACGTATGTACATTTTCAAAAAAACTAAACTGCTTGTCTTCATCCTATCTTTGCCCCGTAAAATGAGCTGAGCTTCATATGTAATGTAAGACTGAACCTAGACTGCACAGGGTCATACCCAAGATACAGACAACATGTTAGTAACAATATCATTATGCTAAGCATAATAATTTATTCAATATTTTGAACTCTCTAGGTGATTACTATTTTCATAGTTGCTTTGGCATCTGTTTGCGCTCAACATCTATCAATGTCAACAATTGACTCATCCTGAAGAGTTTACAAATGTAAACCATGTCAACAATTCTACTGCTTCTTGCATCAATAATCTTTTTACAAGATATTAGAGCAACTCCATCCCAAGGTTTTTTAAGTGTATTAAACAATCACTGCATAAGAGGCTATGACAATCACTGCATAAATAGCATAAGAGCTTTCAGTTTTTTGTTGCATAACAAACAAACACTAACCAGATCATGCATGTGAACCTCGACAGATTGCTACCTGAAAATCTCATCAATTTTCTCTTTATTATGCTTGCTCTCCTAAAACCCATTTTTCCCCAAATGAAGCCAATTAAATAATCACAGTGCATGCAAAATAGCATAAAGGTTTCAGTTTTCCCAATGTTGCATAGCAAACAAACATTAACCAGATCGTGCATGTGGACTGAAAAAACCATTTCCCCCCAAAATGAAGCCATTTCAATAATTGCAGTCATGCAAATATAATATTGATGTATATTGATTTGAGAGAAGTTAATCCAAACATTTGCAAAGAACACACCAATCGATCTGCAGTGATTTCATCATCCTTGTGAATCTGATGGCTTTCCTCTGACACGTTGCCATCCTGACACCATTATTCAGAAGATTTTTCAGAGAGATAAGGTCACTACAACGACAGAACAGACACTGGTAATACCCCAATGAAATAAGTTATAAAAAATATGCATACAGAGCAGAAGCACTAACCAATGTACCGGATCCAATATCCGTGCTGCCTGCGCTCAAGTTCTCATCGGACTGAGATTAAGCTTCTGCACCAATGAGCCACCCTGAACCTATAAATTTGAACCGATTTTCCATGTAAAATTTCACCTGAAAAGGCAAGAATCTAAGAACTCACTTTCCATCAACGAATGCGATAGATGACAACTCACCTCCCCATCCTCGACAACTCAGCTATCCAAACATCCAAACCCTCTTCTTTCCTGCAAAGAATTCTTTTCAGCTCCAACGCCCAGGAAACTTTACAGATCATCTGATTCAATTTAATCAATTATAATTGATAAAGCTTAACAAATTTCAAAGCGGCTCTGCACAGATGTGAGACGTACGCTGGCAACCGGCGATCAGGCTTGTCCACGGCACCCTTCTTGCCAAGGCAACCACCTCTTTCAAAAGATCGTCTTAACACTCATGTTTTGTTAGATAAGGCAAGGCCCTGAGAATCAAGGGCAGTTGCCAAGTGACGCTAAGATAGATACTACTACAAAGTATAAAAATGAAACTATTTTCGTGATGATAATGTGTGGCTTCATATTACTATATGAATGGATACCATGCGTCCATGCCTAGAAATGACAACAACTGGTTCAAGAAAAAAAAAAGTAGACCATAGGAATCAGATTAATCTGTAGTGTAAAACACTGGCAAGTGATGGAGACAAAAAGCACTGCATTGTTTACCTGAAAAGGGCAGGGAACCAGATCGCCCAACAATGAACAATTGATCCCTTGCATCCGCTGCATCAATGGAATAGTACACTGACAATTCAAAGATTAATTTATCTAGCAGTTCACTAAACATTTATCGATCTCTAGTCCAGACTTAGAAGTCAGCCATAAACAAACACGAGACGATGAGATCAAACCAATATTGCATCTACTCAAGCAGATAAAGTACACAACAGGAGATGGAGGAAGGAAGAGGGTTGTCTCACAAACACAGATGCTGCATCAGTAGAAAACTAATCACACCACCTAGCCTCCTGGCGACAGGCAAGCAAGGTGCCTGCGACGAACCGTTCACAAACACAAAACGGAAATTTCAGGCCGCCATGAGGCAGGCGACTTGCATTGGGCAGTGGCGGTGGCGCCATGGCCTACGTGACCTTGATCTGGAAGATGGCGTCACGGAGACAACCCTCCGGCCTCAGCCTTCGTGGCAGTAGGACGCTCGGTGATTGCGGCAGTCGGACGCTAGCACGGGATGGGGATGGAGCCAGCCGTCGTGTCACGCCCTCGCCGACCAGGGCGACGTTCGTCTTGTACGGCGGAACCTCCACGTTCTCCTGGTACGTCCCGGCCTTCACATGGATCACGGAGGGACGCGGCGGTTATTTATTATTACGCGGGTAGATTTCGTCGGTGAGGAAAAACGGGGAGGCGGGATCACGACGGAACGGTTTAGAGGAGCGAAAAGCATCACAAAGGAACGCCAGGCGGCGGGTAGGTTCGTCGTGGGTAAAAAAAATCGGAGCGGGAAGAGGGATCGGTGACCGATCACAACAACAGGAAAGCGTGTTTCGTCACATAAGTATCGTCCTTTTCATCTTGGGGTCCGTCTGTCAGATCTGTATCAAGCGTCGGATGTAAAATCTAAACACATCCGAGGGTGGAGATAGTAGGTGGGTAGGGATGTTGGGTAGTGTTTAGTTCCCAAAATTTTGCAAATTTTTTCAAGATTCTCCGTCACATCGAATCTTTGGACGCATGCATGAAGCATTAAATATAAATAAAAAATAAAACTAATTACACAGTTTAGACGAAATTCACGAGACGAATCTTTTAAGCCTAATTAGACTATGATTGGGCACTAATTGCCAAATAACAACGAAAGTGCTACAGTACCATTTCCCGAAAATTTTCGCCAACTAAACCAGGCCTTGATTGGTGATGTGAAATGACTATAGGACATTTGTGATGCACCAAATTATGTGCATACAAAATATTACATAGTGTTTTTGACCTTCTATATTTTCCAGCACAGATATGCTGCATCGCTTCATCATGAATATCTATGTTTCAAATCCAACTCGTGAATTTGTAAAATCAAAACGCATCCGAGGGTGGAGATAGTAGGTGGGTAGGGAGTTTTTAGGTGACTGGTACCTTCCAATCCATTCGCTCCTTTATAGTATATATTGAAATATAATATAATAGAAAAAGTAAAAATAGGTTGATTTTTCGTCTTAGCTCGTTAAGTTTGGTTTGAAGTTGGTCTCAAACATTGAAGAAGCCATGATTAATAAGATTATGTCAATTTCAAAGAAAGCTTGAAAAAATATAGTTGGCTCGTTATCCATCTAAAGATAATGCTACTTTTAGCCTGACTTTGAGTTAATTATTAGGTACTCCTGGATATGGCCAAATTTTGATTTTTAGGAGTGAATTATTAGGTACTCTGGGAGACACTACCGGAAACACCTAAGTTTACCGAGTGTCCCAAAGACGACACTCGGCAAAAACAAAACTCACGGCATAAAAGTTTACGCCAAGTGCTGACACTCGGCAAACAACAGACACATGACAACTTCATGTCCGGGGTAACATCGTCGACCTCCGTTATCATTTTGCCGAGTGTCACCCGTTAACACACGACAAACCAACCTATATGCCGAGTGTCAACATACAACACTCGGCAAATCCTGCTATATGCCGAGTGTCAGCATATGACACTCAGCAAACAATTTTTTTTTGATTTTGCCCCCCAAACTTTTTGTACTATTGTCTTACAATACCTGTTGCTCTGTGTTGAAGTTTTGTACATTTCTAAGTTATTTTACTATATTTCGTCAATTTATTTTAGTCAAATGAATTTTCGGTAATTTTTTTGATTTGAACTGCAAGTGCTTCGAATATCCGAAAAAAGTGAATAAAAAATGATATTCTTGTCACTGAGTCTGTTTTGAGACCGTATCCAGGGCCATACCAGAAATTTTGAACATTGTGTTCGCGAAACATGAGCAGAAACGCGTGGCGAAAAAGTCTGAAAATTCTATAAAAAGCAAACGAAGTCTAAAAATCACGGAATTCGTCGAGTTGTCATGATATCATACGTGGAGGCTATGGTAAAAAATTGAGAGTGTTTCGGCAAAGTTGACACGTACGCTGCTTACAAATCGGATCATCTCCAGAGAAGTTTCTGAGATTTGAGAAAGATCCGGTACGATGAGGAGACAATTTGAATGTCGATTTGGAGTTTCACTTCAAAATTTTTTGTATATACAATAGAGAACAAATATCGCTTCTTGTGAATTTTTGGCAATTTTTCGGAGCCATTTCGTAATTTTAATTCTTTCGTCGCAATTATTGAATTTTAGATGCGTGATATACAAACACATGAAATAATAGTCCAATTTTTGTACAAGCTTGAAATATACATTTGTGAGTGCACCTAACAAAGTGTAATGCAAGTTCATTTCATGAAATTAGTGAAACATGAAATAGAGGAAAGTAATTAAGTAGAGGAAAGAAAAGGGCAGCCTGAAATATAGAAATAAGTTTGCCGAGTGCTGCATAGGTGGCACTCGGCAAAAATGTAATAAACTTTTTTTAAAATTTCTTGTTAAGGGAGAACAGGGATTTTTTAAAATAGGGAAAACAGGAGGGCACTTTTTTTAAAAAAATGTTTGCCGAGTGCCCAATCATCACGGCACTCGGCAACTAGGCGTTTAGGTTTTTTTAAGTAGTTTACCGAGTGCACCATCGGCCGACACTCGGCAAACTGATGGGATTTTTTTAAAACGTTGCCGAGTGTCGTATCGGGCCGACACTCGGCAAACAGGCCGCAAAATAGCTAGGCCGCTGGCCGGCTCTGGCCATTTCTCCATTCTATCCCCGCACACGCGCCACCGTCGACCTCCCTCCCCTCGCACCGCCGTCGAGCTCCCCCCCCCCCACGCGCCCTCCTCCCTCCCCATGCCCGCCGCCGTCGAGCTCCCTCCCCACGCGCTGCCGACCGCACACCCTCCACCGCAACCCCTCCGCCGCCCCCTCCCTCCCCACCCCGCCCGCCTCCGCCGTCGACCTCCACCCCGCCCGACCGATCTGCCACAGCCATCGGCTGGCCCACGCCCCTGTCCCCGCCGTGAAACCGAGCACGAGCACGACCCCGCCCGCCTGCCCCCAGCGAGTCCCTGCGCCACCTCGGTGCCCGCCCGCAGGGAGCCCCTTGCTCGACGCCACTCCGACGACCTCCTGGGCAGCTTCTATAGCGTGGCCGCCTCTCCGACGACAGCTGTTCTACGGCGACCCAGGTAACTCAAAGTCGCCCTGCTCGGTTGCTTCCGATTTGGGACTCGTTTCAGTTTTGATTTTGGTTTCAGAAGTGGCTTCCATGTCTTGATAAGCATGACAGTCTTGTGAAGTACCAGCATAGTCCATAGGAGACGCCATAATTTTGTTGTTGATTTGAAGAACACATTGTTCCTAGTCTTAAAATGTTTATGTGCTGGAGTATTTGGATGCCAAATTCATTTTCCAACAAATCCCACAAAGTAGCTGCAAAGAAAAATTACTGTCGTTGGGTGGAGCATTAGTCCAGATTAGTTGAGCCTTATTTAGCCTACCCATGTTCATGATTTCTTTCTTTGACATCCCAAGAGGTGTTCTAATATAAAGAAAATAGAGTATTTTAGATTTTGATTTTATTGGTACTATGATCAACCGAAAAAATATACTTGCTAAGTGGTCTGTTATCTGCCAACCAATGGAACATGGAGGTTTGAGTATACAGAACCTGAACTTATAGAATAAATGCTTGTTGAACAAATGGCTTTTTAAATTGTGCAATGAAGCCGGTATTTCGCAGGAGCTGCTAAGAAATAAATAAGTACATTAAAGACAAGACATTGCCCTGATGATTCTGATTTTTGGATGGATCTTTTGGGAGTGAAGGATTAATTCATGAGCTTAGAGAAATTCAAATTAGGATATGGTACTGAAATAAGTTTTTGGAAAGATATCTGGTTGGTTGCATATCCTCTCAAAGCACAGTATCCAAATTTCTATAATATAGTTTGACATGAACATGCTACTGTAGCAAATACTCTAGACGTAGTTCCTCTAAAGTTTCCTTCAGAAGGGCTTTAGTGGGAATTAAGTTCGTTGGGTAGAATAACTTAGTAGCAAGAGTAGCAAACCTTAACTTACAATTTGTACAAGATTGTTCTTTCATCTCATTAAAAATAGTGGCGAGTTCACCGTAAATTCCATGTATACATATACCTTGTCGATACGGGCATTACACAGTCTTGCAGGATATTTGGCAATTAAATATACCACTGAAAATTAACTTTTATGTGATTCATCAAGAGGAGGTGATTTTAACTAAAGATAATTTATTAAAGAGGAATTGGAATGGGAACAAATCTTATGTGTTTTGTAGTAAGGATGCAACTATTGAACACCTCTTCCTCGAGTGTTTGCATGCTAAGTTCCTGTGGCGGGCGATACATTTTGTTTTGGGTCTCAAACCCACTTTGAATGAATGGATGCCTTTCATGATTGACACAAACAAAAAGGTGGATCAAGTAAGACATTGTTATTATCGATAGGTGGTGCAGTCATTTGTTGGATATTATGGCCAGTAAGAAATAATATGGGTTTTGATAAAGGCCAACCCAATGTTATGGCTTCTTTGTTTTCTAACTTTGTAAACTTGGATCCTTCTTTTCCTTACTTTTTATATATAACCAGTAGGGGCTCACACCTCCTGATGCCTACTACAAAATTTGGTCAAAACCAGTTGGCTAAGTTTAATTAATTGCTAAACAAACACCTGTTAATTTGGTCAAAACTTATGTAAGGAAAAGTTTGAAAAAATGAACCAAACACCACCTTCATCCATGGAAGCACTTTATTAGAAAAACCTGGGCGTCTGGTGGCCTTTTGGCCTGCGATGGATAGGGACGGATCCGTGCTGTGGGCTGTGGTGGCACAGGCAGAAGCAGCAGGTGAAGGAAAGGGAGCAGATGTGTACGGCCCTCCTATGCACGCACATAGCTCTAATATAATGGCTAGAATAGACAATTTCTCAACCTCCAATTTGTAATACAGTACGAGTTTTGACCATAAACTACGAAATTGCATACCGGCCGGACACCCTTTAACAGTTGAAACTGGACATGGTCTTCTAGCTGCTCTTAGAGATGGTTTTCTATGTTCGGAAAATAATAAAAAGAGACTAATGCATCATAGGTCCATTAACTTTTTCTATGTTACGCCTCACTCAAATCGACCACAATAGCTCAAGAATGCAACTTCTCTGCTGCAGCTTGTGGAACCCCAGTCAGTCCGCTGATCTGTTCCTCTCGAGCAACAACACACTACCAATCAGGTTGGGAGCATGGTAGCATGTGTAGTTGTGGTTGCAGTTGCCATGTTGCATAGTAACATTAGTATTCTATAGAATCAGGTCCATAGAATACTAATGTTACTATGCAATATATAGATACTAACTATAAAAGGCCTAGCCAGCAATATTCTCTACATTTGCTTGCCAACCCTTGTTCTAAATTGCATGGTGATTACTATGCAATATATAGATACTCTGCCATCTGGACTGGATGTGGTAGCAAATAAGAACTGGTTTTAGTTTTTTTTGTATGATTTACACACCAACTGACTACGTGTAGCCCTAATTCTGTTCCCTGGTTGCAATCTCGTGAGAATGAACAATTGAAATTGAGACATGAGACCGATTCAGTTTGCTTGCTTCTGGTAGCAGATTATTTTCTGAAGCCTGCCCTTGTACACCTCACCCTACCACATCCAGTCTGTCACATCAGCTTAGATTGGGGTAGCAGATTATATTGGTACATAGCCCCTCTGTCAAACAATTTGCTAAAATCTATTGCTCACAGGTCACATCAGCTTAGTCTCACAGAAACAATATTTTTTCAGAGTTCAGAAAACCGATCTCCAGTAGTTTAGTAGAAATTTAGACTCCCTATGTATAGGCCTAGGCGAGAACTAAAAAAACTCACATCACACCAGGAGGCTGAAAAGTCCAGATCATGATTTTTGGAGTAGGCCTTGAAACGTAGAGATGCTTTTAGGTCCTGTTTTTGGGAACCTAGCTAGCTAGCTTCTATTCGATGAAAAGTCCAGATCTTGTTTCTTTTTACTTTGTTTATGATGATATAAAGGTAATTACTTACTCGTGTGAAATGACTTATTCTTTTAGGGAGGACTAAGGCTTCTGGCTGTTTGTTGGTGTTCCGTGGACCTTGTAGCGGTTGAGGCTTCTCCTGTTTGCGGGACAGCGAGGTGAGGCATAAAACACCCCTCTTTTCCGTATCATGCATGTTTGTAGAGCACGTAACCCGGTTAGGCATCTCCCGTTCGAAAGAGATACGGTTGGAAATATGCAGCTCTTTGCATATCGATAACCGTATCTGTTTCGAATTGTCCACGTTTTTTGGACAGCCCTAGGATGCGTAGATGGGTTTAGTCTCCGTGGTCTACTCCGTTCCGAGGCAGAGTTTCGACAGCATCTCCCTGTTGTTCTCCGGATACACAATCTTCCTACCAGGACATGTATTTGGAGAACAGCGGGGAGGTGCTACCAAAATTCTGTCTCGGATCGGAGTAGACCATGCAGACTAACCCCAGCTACGCATCCTCGGGTGGGATTAGGACCTATCCTGACCTATTAGATGGTAGGAACATCGTGTACATGCAATTGATTGTTAATGTATATATATATATGTCAGAGGATGGATGACCGTGAGTGGATGTACACGGGCCGCCCAAGTCAGCGTGCTTTGACAGATGAATGGATTGAGAAGACGGAGGCTTTCATAGATAGAGCATTGCCCTAGTTCCAGGAGCGTCAGCCATTTGGTGTCCGTGCAGTAGATGTGCAAACAGGCGTCAGCAACCAAAGGATGTCATGTCTACTCATCTTTGCAAGAATGGATTCACGGCAGATTATACTCGGTGGATCTACCACGGTGAAGCCGATCGAATGAGAGAGGAGGTCATGAGAGCACGCGTCGAAGATTTTGATGCTGATGCCAGGGTAGGTGACTGGCTAAATGACTTTCACGAAGCACAAGTAGGTGAAGAAGGTGGGGAGGAGGAGCCAGAGGCAACCGCAAAGGCGTATTATGACATGTTGTCTTCGGCACAGAAACCCCTTCACGGCCACACAAAGGTTTCTCAATTGGATGCCATTGGACGGGTAATGGCCTTAAAGGCTCAGTTTAGCAGGAGTAGAGATTGTTACGATGCTACGTTGGCAGTTATTGGCAACTTGCTTCCAGAAGCTCACATTATGCCAAAGAGCATGTACGAGTTGTAGAAACTCCTTCGTGCACTCAAGATGCCATATGAGCAGATACATGCTTATCCGAAGGGGTGCGTCCTATTTAGGAAAGAACACGAGAAAGCAAAGTACTGTCCAAAGTGTCAATCCTCTAGGTACCTGGAGGTAGAGTCTGGTGATGGTCAGAAGAGGTAGCTTGAGATCCCCATGAAGATCCTATGGTACCTTCCATTCTTACCGAGGATCCAACGGCTATACATGACCAAGGAAACCACGAAACAGATGACGTGGCACAAAAATGGCACTCGATATAGTCCTGAGAAGATGGTACATCCATCTGATGGTGAAGCATGGACCCACTTTGATGGGATTCATCGTGAGAAAGCTCTTGAGGCTCGTAATGTACGTGTTGCGCTGGCAACAGATGGGTTCAATCCTTATGGACTGATGGCTGCCCCATACACTTGTTGGCCAATCTTCGTTATCCCCCTCAATCTCCCCCCCCCCGGTGTCGTGTTTCGACGACAGAATATATTCTTGTCATTGATAATTCCTGGACACCCAGGGAGTAAGATGGGTGTGTTCATGGAGCCTCTGATTGATGAGCTGGTCCATGCTTGGGAGGAAGGGGTGTTGACATATGACCGAGCTACGAAGAGGAACTTCAGAATGCATGTCTGGTACCACTACTCCCTGCACGACTTCTTGGCGTATGGGATATTCTGCGCCTGGTGTGTTCATGGGAGGTTCCCATGCCCATTATGCAAGATAGCTGTGGAGTTCATTTGGTTGAAGAAGGGTGGCAAGTATTCTTCGTTCGACAAGCATCGACAGTTCCTCCCTGTTGAGCATGCATTCAGACGAGACATCAAGAACTTTACGAAAGGTGTGGTAGTGACAGACCCCACACCGCAGATCATGACTAGTGCCAAGGTTCATGCTCAGATAGATGCTCTCATCGTCAACCCACAAGGCGATGGTTTTGTGGGATATGGTCGTCAACATATGTGGACTCATAAGTCGGGCTTGGAGAGGCTCCCCTATTATGATGACCTCCTTCTTCCACATAACATTGATGTGATGCACACTGAAAAGAATGTAGCTGAGGCACTTTGGGGAACACTCATGGACACTAAAAAGTCAAAGGACAACGTTAAGGCTAGAGTGGACCTAGCAACGTTATGCGATAGACCAAAGCAAGAAATGAAGCCTCCTAGAGGCGGCAAGACATGGAGCAAGCCTAAGGCTGATTTTGTCTTGACCAGGCCCCAAAGAAGGCAAGTACTTGAATGGATGCAAACGTTGATGTTCCCTGATGGGTATGCAGCGAATCTAAGGAGGGGAGTGAACTTATCTACTCTGTGAGTCAAAGGGATGAACAGCCATGACTTCCACATATGGATTGAGTGGCTTCTTTCGGCGATGGTTCGTGGCTATGTACCTGAGCATGTCTGGCTAGTGCTGGTAGAGTTGAGCTATTTCTTCCGCCAGCTTTGTGCCAAGGAGTTGTCTCAAAAAGTGGTTGAGGACTTGGAAACAATGGCGCCGGTGCTTCTCTGTAAGTTGGAGAAGATATTTCCACCTGGCTTCTTTGTTCTGATGCAACATTTGATCTTGCACCTCCCGTATGAGGTACAAATGGGGGGGGGGACCATGCAGGGCCGTTGGTGCTATCCAATCGAGAGATGTCTAAAGGTTGTTCGAAGTAAATGTAAGAATAAAGGCAAAATTGAGGCTTCTGTTGTAGAGGCATACATTCTGGAGGTGGTGTCAAACTTCACAACAAGTTACTATAGTGACAACCTTCCCAGCGTGCATAATCCACCCCTCGCTACAATGCTGGCGAAAATGAATCGAACCTCAGCCTTTTCCGAGGGCAGCTCGGAAGTGCAAGTGATTGGAAACCCAAGACATTGAGACATGAAGAGTGGCGCACTATCATGCACTATGTGTTGACCAACCTTCCCGAAGTGGAGCCGTACATGCAGTAAGTTCACAACGAACTTGTTAAATATGTTGTCACTATTCGGTATCCAACTCTCTTGTTTCTCATTGTTATAGGGAATTTCTTGATCACTACTAGCATCTATTAAGGGAACCTACCCCACAGGAATGTGATACCCTTCTTAAACAGGGTGCGAGAAATGGAATGCCTGATTTCATTTCTTGGTTCGCACAGAAGGTATTGTCCAACTTTGCTCGTACTTAGTTTGACATTACAAGTTGCTCGTACTTAGTTTAACAATATATCCTACTTGAGCTTGCAGGGCCAAACCGATGAGTCTATGGATCCCGAGTTAGCACAAGTGTCCAGTGGCTTTCTGTATAGGGCCAGGTCATTTGCCGCTTATGATGTGAATGGATATCGCTTTCACACGATAGCACATGAGGAAAGTCGGCCCAATCGAAGAACCACAAATACCGGAGTTCTTGTGCCCACACTGATGGGGCCGATTATTATGGGAGAATTGAAGAAATCTACGAAGTCAAATTTCGTGGTTCCAAACCCCTTAAGCCTATCATATTCAAATGTCATTGGTTTGATCCTGCAGTAACGAGACAGACCCCTAATCTTGGGCTGGTCGAAATTCGTCAGGATTCCGTCTATCCAGGGGAAGATGTCTATGTTGTTGCTCAATAGGCGACGCAAGTTTATTATCTGCCATACGCGTGCCCAAACGACGATTGTCTTAAGGGTTGGTATATTGTGCAGAAGACATCGCCACATGGTAGACTACCTCTCCCAAATGATCAAGATTACAACTTAGACCCAAACACATATGACGGGGAGTTCTATCAAGAGGAGGGGCTAGAAGGGAGTTTTGAGATAGACTTAACCGGTGCGATCGAAATGGAAGTAGATAATGAAAGGGTTGATGAAGAGGACGATGGAGATGAGGTGGAAAATGTGCAAGACTTAGAATTACTTGAGCGAGTGCATATAGGCAATGCCGATGATGACAACATTGGTCCTTCGGATAGTGTTGATTATTTCGACATGTGTGATAGTGATGATGAGAGTTATGATCCGGCTGATCTCGACCATGATGCCTATTTCTAATACAAGTAATACTATCATTTTCTAATTATGTTTCATTTATTTTGCATTTCTTTTTCAGGTTGTCCTGTTTATATGTGCTTATTGATTTACTCTTTTTAATTGCAGGTGATTGACAAAAGATGGTGGGCGGTATGAGGTCCGTCGGGTCGTTTTACCGGAGCTCGGCGTTCGCTCCAGCTGAGGAGGCTCCTGCAGCAGAGGAGCCACCGTGGAGGCGCAGGGGTCGGCCGAGAGGCCAGGGTTGGTAGGCGCGTGCAGCAACTCGGTCGCCGTCGCCTGTACCTCCCTCGCCTTAGGAGGAGGCAAAGGAGGAGCAGCACGAGCACGAGGAGCATGAGGAGCAGGCCGAGCAGGAGGAGGGCGAGCATGAGGAGGGGGAGGGCGAGCATGAGGAGCACGAGGCAGAGGAGGAGCCCTCGGCGGGGGGTTCCTCTTCCTCTGCTTCGAAGATCTGGTTGCGAGTCCCTTCATGCCTCCTAGACCAGCCTATACCTTTCACGAAACGGCCGGTGATTCGCCCCAATGGGCCAAGGTAAGTATCTTAAGATGTTATCGCTACTTCTTTTGATATGTTTAACATGGCAAAATATAAACTAATATTTTTTTTGTTAATCACTTGGATAGGGGATGGAAGGTTGTGGCTGCAGATGATCACAAACGCCTTCCCGGTGGAATCCTGGGTCTTCTGTGTAGGGAACACTTCCCCGGCTTGGTGGACTGGGTAGGAGGGGTGGAGCTGGCCTACACGTTCGAGCACTACGCGTCTGCCCCCGATGCACGAGATCGGGAAGGCAGGAAATTCGACAACAAGGCGCAGCGGGTTGTGAAAGAGCTGTGGGTAAGCCTTCCCCGCACTATCTTGCTCAATACATCGCATTCCTATCACATCCTTGAAATAATGACTACATACATAATGTTTATATGCAGGATTTCTACAGATGTGACGAGGGATACGAGGAGAGGGCCGAGAGGCATGCTCACAAAGCCTGCTACAAGCTCGTGAAGGACATGCACTACGAGGCGCGTATCCTGGCTGTACAGCAATACAAAGCTGTCTTCGAGGAAGTGAAGATCGACAAAGACCTCGCAAGAACCTTGACGCTGACCAAAGAGCAATACATGCCGGTAAATACTGTTTCTTCCTGAGATTAAGTACACTTACTGTGTTCTTATATGACAAATGCTTGTTGACGTGTAGGTGCCTCCAAATTGGGTGGCCGGTAAAGGCGACTGCTGGAGGAGGATGGTGGACAAGTGGTGCTCCCCGGAGTGGTCGGAGACACACGCCACTTGCCGGGAGTGGCGTTTGATGATGACAGGTGCACCACACCATCAGGGGAACCTTACCCTTGCCGAGTACGCGAAGAGATGGGTACGTGACTTCATTTATGTATTCCAACGCTTGCTTCTGCATAGTTTCTAATGATCTTAGTGTTTGTTTCACAGTCGGTGTCACATGGTGGCGCACCTTGCTCCCAGGTGAAGGCATGGGCTATGGCCCACAAGGGCAAGGCGACGTCCGCCGTCGACTTCAACCCGGAGGACCCCCCCTCGGCGTATAGCAATCCCTCCATCCACAGCCGTCTCACCGAGTACACACTGGCGGCCAAGGCGGTCCATGGGCCGGAGTACGATCCGAGCACCTAGGATTTCGAAGGAGACCTTGTCATGAAGGTGGGAGGAGGCAAGAAGCATGGCAGGTACTGGCTTGGCGACAGCGTCGTCAACACGGCCACTACTCCCACTCTCTCCCAGATCTGAGCAAGCGACACGGGCCAGAGGCCGCCCATATGCCCACGGCCGACCAGTACACAGCACGCCATGCAGACTTTGTAGGTTATTACTCTTTTATTTGTCATTCATTGTTTCTTACATACCTTTGATTTCCATTGTAACATTGGGGTGAAATTTTGTAGGCTGAGCTAGAAGAAGAGATGAGGCAGAGAATAGCGTTGGAGGCGAAGATTGACGCTGATCGGCAGAGGCAGGAGCAGATGTTTCAGTGGATGCAAAATCTCGGCGCGAAGATGGGTGAACCTCTGCCACAAGCGCTATTCCTTCCTCCTCGTCCTCCTGAAGACACTCCTGTGAGTACATCTATCCCCATGTCTACTCACTCACACACACACTCACACACACACACACCGCAGCATCCGCTCCTTGACCAAGCAGCATGGGCATGGCGTACGACATGTACCTCATGACCCGTGTGCAGCGTGGAGGCTACTGCCGCATTTAGGGAAGAAGAGAATGGCGGTAGGGTAGGCGGAGGTGGGGTTTTGCGAGGGTTTTGGATGGGGATGGCAGGGTGGGCCTGGAGCATGAGGGAGACGGCGTAGTGTTTTTCGGGAAAGGGACACGGAGGGGCCTGGGGTTTTGCGAGGCTTGATCCTGAATCCCTCTGTGCCAAGATTTTGGATGCTGCTGCCTCAGAATGGTTTGTTCAGTTGTTCGCACTTCACGGCAAAGAAGACAGTTTTATATTAGGGGCCAATTTGGTGTCTGCAAAAACAGCAGTATGTAACCAATCCGGTTTCTGACGGCAACGCTTCACTTGCAATCCAATGCACATGGAGCTTCGAGCCTGCGTCGAAGGTCTGAAAGCGGCAGCAGATTTGGGATGTGGTGATATTATTCTTGAAACCGGTGCTATACAGGTCGTAGATGCACTCCTGGGGGATGATTTCAGATTGTCCACCATGGGGGGCTGCTGCATGAACTAAAAGAATTGCTAGCTGAAAACTTTATGTATCCCCAATTGAAATATGTACCAAGAGAATGTAATCGTGTAGCGCATGGATTAGCTTCTATAGGGAGCATGAGTATAGAGGAAACCTTCTCGGTAATGGCCGGAGTGCCTGATTGTATATTTAACTTGGTGTCAAGCGATTCAACTGATATGGTTGGTTAATGGAAGTTTAACCAATCGATTAGCTTCTCCAGAGAATTAATCTTATCTATTCTTTGTGCAGGGTCAATCGGTGGCATCAAATGATGTACCTCATGACCCACCGCAGCAGTTGCCGTGGTCTAATTGGTGATTTGCTTCTTTTCATGTGTTGAACTTATTCCTTGTGTTGCACTTATGCTTGTAATGCACTTGTGGTGGATACTTTAAACTCGAACCTTATGTTGGTATTGTGGTATGACATTTGTGTACCATTGTGGATTATTATGATGTATGTGATATGTGGTGTGTAGAGATGATATATATGTGATATATGTGCTGTGTAATATATCTGTGTTGTGAAACATATCTGTGCTGTGATGTAATGCAAAAACAAAAAAAATCAGATTTCTGAGGCTTTGCCAAGTGTTATGACCAAGACACTCGGCAAAGCAAACACAATTTACCGAGTGTTATCACCAAGACACTCGGCGAAAAGCTATTTAAAAAAAAAACCAAATACTGTTTGAAAAATGTTTGCCGAGTGTCTGCCAGTGCCACACTCGGCATATGTTTATCATTTGCCGAGTGCAGCACTCGGCGACAAGGAATTCTAAAAACCAAAAATATTTAAAAAAATTAGTTGCCGAGTGCCTTGCCGTTTGACACTCGGCGAAGTCGCTGTTAACGGCGGGTCTGGCGTTGTGACCGTTTCTTTTCGCCGAGAGCCAAACTGCACACGGCAAAATGTTTGCCGAGTGCCCGATAAATGGCACTCGGCAAAGTTGGCTTTGCCGGAACTGTTTATGGCGAGTGCTATTCGCCGAGTGTTACACTCAGCGAACAATTTGCCGAGTGTTTTAGGTATTTTGCCGAGTGTTTCGGGCACTCGGCAAACTCAAGGAGTCTGGTAGTGAGATGGCCTAATTTATTTCTTCCAATCTTTTTTGGAGTTGGAAAACACCATATTTTTGGGGGAAAATATTGGGATACACTTGAAGATGTTCTTAGGAATTATTTTTTTAAGATAGAGATTGGATCTGTATGGTCATGGGTAGGATCGGTGGAAGGGTACAGGTGGGTGGGTAAAATTTCTTTCAGTGTAAAAAAACAGGCGTGGGAAGCCAACACAAGAGATAAACACGTGTAAACAATAAAGACTTTTCTGGCTGGACCCGTTTGCCAGATGATTTTCGAATGTTGCAATAGGATGATTCATGTGTTACAAAAAGAGAGTTTTAATGTTGGGATTGTATTTTTCCCTAATGTTGCAACTTGTAAGTTTTAACTTTTTCTACGTGTTGTGGCAAGCGAATTTAATTGTTGAAATTACCTTTTTCAAATGTTGCAGCACTGAAAGGTGATTTGAGATGTTTCCATTTTTATGTTTCATGGTTGATTTTTGCGATGCTGTAGTACTACTGTTTGAAATGTTGCAGTACATAATTTTTAATGTTGCAGTACATAGTTTGCAATGTTGCACTACATAGTTTGCGATGTTGCAGTATTATATTCCGATGTTGCACTACATAGTTGACATAATTTGAGATATTGCACTTCAAGTGGTTTGTGCTCTTGGGACAGGAGCGCGGTGGGGAATGGGGACAGGGGCGCGGTGGGGAACAGGGGTTCAGGGTTTGGACCTAGATGTAGATGCTCTCCTTAGCGCGCTCCTCCTCGCTGAGCACGCGGCCCTTCCCATCGCTGAGTCACCGGTTGCCGCGGGGGCTGTGGGGGCGCGCAGGCTCGTGGGGATGAAGGTCAGTGCGATCCGCTTCGCCATCTCTCGAGATCTCGTCGGTCGTCGCGGTCGAATCTGCTTGGGACAGGGGCGCAGTGGGGAACGGGGCACGATGGGGGACAGGGGCGCGACATAACGAATATGATATCTGGGACCTACGTCCGAACGCCGCCAAGCGGCGGACGTCCAGGCGCTAGGTATATCGTTGAATACAACAATAGCAAGTTCACAAGAACAACCTCAGTGTGGCACGTCATTGAATTTCTTCAAAGGTCAAACAAATCAAGAATACTGCCTCCGTCCTAAAATATAAGGTACCCAAGCAATTTTATGACATATTATGTGGTAAAACAAATGACTCATATAGCCCTATCTAATTATCATATTTGGATTGACGATATATGTTAATGGTAGGTATGCATGTGAATATTGCTTTTTGGAGAGTTTGTACATCTAGGATCTCTTATAATTTAGGACAAATTTAATTATTTGGATACCTTATATTACAAGACGGAGAGAGCGGTACATTGGTTCGGTTCCTATGATTCCTTTACAGGTCGAATCAGAACCTAGAGTTAGTGTTCACCCTAGTACGAGTACGACTACTACTAGTCGGACCTTTGAGCTACCTCTCGTGCTATAGTTTAAAAGTGTTTTACCAAAACCGTCTCCAAATATAGGGACATCTAATTATTTGCCACTCTTACGGAGGCCGCCTCTCTGATTGCCAACTTTGTGGTGGCAACTACAAAAATGTCCCAAAAAATAGTAACTCGTCTAATATTTTGCCATTTTTGCTGACGTGGCATGCCAGATCAGCCAGCCAGCTTGGGAACGGGCCGTTGACGCTCGAAGACCGAAGGCAAAAGACCATTCTGCCCCCAGCCGTGTATTGCTTAACAAGCGCCGTCTCCTCCCATCTGCTCAGTCCACTCGCTATTTTCCCGTCCCTCCCCTTTCATTCCCCGTGGCGGCGCGAGCTCGAGGCGGGCAGGCGGGAGCTCGACGGCGGCGCCAAGTCGCAGGACGGCACGACGCCTGCAAGGTTAGATCTACTTCCTTCTTCTACCTACGCGCGGCATCTGTGAATGGGGGGATTCCTGATGCTAGGGTTTCCTAATTTTCGTGTGTTGATGTAGGATTCGGATGTAGAGCAAACCATTAGCCATGATGGTGTTGTCTCCGTGCCCCCCGTGGTATGTTTCATTGTTATGGCATGTATGTGAGGGGATCCCGTATGTGAGGGATGTCCTAACTCCCAATTTGTTTGTTTTGCTTGTCACTGTCAGGATTGATCCTGGCAATGCTTTTAGAATCCATGTTAGCGTTGATAAATACACTTTGGTTAACGACTATGGAGTGGTTGACCTAGATGCTCAAGAACATGACCTGTGGTTTGACAGTAGCAATGTGTACACACTGAATGGCTTTGTAGATGATATGGCCAGCAAGATCATTTGGGGCCGCAGTCAGCAACTGCTTATTTGGGGTGTTGACATTGACAGTGGAACAGAGTGGAAGGTTACTAGCAGTGATCAGTTTGAGGAGATGATAATGTCTAGGATGGATGAGAAGGTAATGCATGTTAGCTGTGATGTTGTTGAGAAAGATGCAGTTGGTCTGAATGATGTTGTTAGCAGAGCAAACAAAGGTGGGTCTTCTACTACTGCTGCCCAATCTGGTGTGACAAATGCAGGACATGCAGAGAATGCAGAAGGCTTAGGTGACACTTGTAGTACTCCTGAAGAAGGTAGAGCTGAAGAAAATGTGGTTGATTGGAACACATTGACTATATTGGCTGATGAGAACTGTGATGGTGAAGCTAATGCTGTGGTAGATGAGGATCAAATCTATGAGGCTTTTGGATTCAAGGCAGCAGATGAGGCTCCTGCAGATGAGGTTCCTATTCCTAACATACCTGCTGATGTGGAGGATGAAATGAATGAGGCAGCAATCCCTGTTAATGATGACCTAGGAGATGAGCCAATGTTTGGTTGGGATAGAGACAACCCTGACATGAGTGTTGGGACACTGTATCCTTGCATGGATGATTTTAGGATGGCAATTAGGCAGCATGCTATTGTGAATGAGTTTCAATTGGGGACAGAGAAGTCTGACAAGGAGAGGTTTAGGGGCTACTGCAGTTCCAAGGGCTGCCCATGGAAAATTAGAGCTAGGACACAGAAGGATGGCAGTGTCAGGGTACCAATACTAACACTTTTTTTGTCCTTTTGATGTAACCTTATTTCTGATATTTGCATGTTGTATATGAATTTATCTTAACTATTTCTGACATTTCTTCATGTATGTGCAGATCCAAATCAATAAGGGTACCCACAAGTGTCCTTCAAAGAGTAGAGTTCTTGGGAGGATGGCATCCCAGAAGTGGATTGCTGAGAGGGCTATACCACTATTGAAGGATAATCCTGAGATGGGTCCCAAAGCTATGAAGGAAGAGTTAGAGAAGAAGTACAACATAAAGATTCCATATCAGACTGTATTTTATGGGAGACAGAGGGCTGCAGATAAATTATTTGGTAAGTGGGATGATTGTTTTGATTATTTGTTTAGATTCAAGGCTGAGATTGAGCTTAGGTCTCCTGGTAGTGTAGTTGAGATAGATACAGTTACTGTGGAAGGCAAGGTACACTTCAGTAGATTTTTTGTGCCTTCAAAGCAAGTATAGATGGATTTAGAGATGGCTGCAGACCCTATATTAGTGTAGATTCAACTGCTCTCAATGGTGAGTGGAATGGCCACATGCCTGCAGCCAATGCAATAGATGGCCACAATTGGTTGTACCCAATTGCTTTTGGCTTCTTTGATTCAGAGACCAAGGATAATTGGACTTGGTTCATGGAACAGTTAGGGAAAGCTTTAGGGCCAATGAACCACTTGGCTATATGCACTGATGCCTGCAAAGGGCTAGAAGCAGCTGTGAAAAAGGTTTTCCCTGGAGCAGAGCAGAGAGAGTGTTTCAGGCATCTCATGGAAAATATGAAGAAAAGGTTTACAGGAAATGCCTATGCCAAGTACATGTGGCCAGCAGCAAGGGCATGCACAGTAGAGAAGTTCAATAAATTGATGGACAAAGTTATTGAAGCCTATCCAGGAGTTGTTCCATGGTTGAAGGAACATCACAGTTTACTGTGGGCCAGGAGTGGATTCAAGGAAGAGATCAAGTGTGACTTCATAAATAACAATTTGGCTGAATCTTGGAATGCATGGATCCAAGCACACAAAGATCTACCATTAGACATTCTAGCTGATGCTATCAGGCACAAGACAATGGTACTTTTTGAGAAGAGAAGGAAGATATCCAAGGCCCTAAAAGGATTCATACTACCAGCAATAATTCATCAGCTAAATGCAGCCTCAAAGGGACTGAACCATCTGAAGGCAACTAAGGGTGGACCCAACCAAGCAGAGGTGATAGTCATGTACAATGATGAAGTTGTCAAGAGGCATGTTGTCTACCTGGACCAACATGAGTGTACATGCAGAGAGTGGCAAGTGAGTGGCAAGCCCTGTCCCCATGCACTGGCAGTCATAACAGCTGAAAGGCAGCCAAATATGGAGCAATATGTGGATGTGGCCTACTCAGTGCACAAGTTCCAAGCAGCATATGCAGGAATGATTCATGTCATCACTGATAAGAGCCAGTGGCCGGTAGTTGAGAAGGGATTCAAGCTTCTTCCACCAATTGGGAAGAAAAGAGGACTTGGGAGGCAAAGGAAGAAGAGGATTAAGGGATGCCTGGAGAGAAGTGGCAAAGCCACAAGGTAGGTTACTTGCAAGGGCTGTGGTGAATTAGGCCATAGAAGGACCAGTTGGAGGTGCCCACTAAGTGGCACCAAAAAAAGGTAACTTACTAACCTACCTTTGCTGAAATCCTTTCACCATTGTTAACTAACTTAATGAAATTGTAGGAAGAGGACAAGAAAGACAAAGACCAAAAAGGGGGCCAAAGAAGGGTGCTGACAAGGAGTATGAACCTGCTCCAGCTAGTGAAACTGCAGCAGCACCACCTGAGCCTTCACCAGCTCCACCAGCAGCAGCAGCATCTGAGCCTTCACCAGCTCCACCAGTAGTAGCAGCACCATCACCAAGGACTCCAAGAACAAGGGCAGCAGTAGCAAGAGGAAATAGAGGCAGAGGAAGCAACAGTAGCAGCAAGGTAAAATCTGAACCTAAATTGTGACTCAAGAACTTGCCATCTCGACAACAGCTCACTAAACCACTTTCAAATGCAGGAGGTTGAACTTGGAAGCTCCACAACCCCTTGAAATGATCATTCCAGAGGCTGAATCTCTGCCAAACCCTGCACCAGCCAAGAAGATGACCCCTAGGAGGAAGCAGCTAGCCACAAAGGTGAAGAATTCTTCTGCCAAGGGAAACTGATGAAGCA
>NW_027096878.1:0-9487 GCF_019320115.1 Miscanthus floridulus
TGCGTAGAAATATTTATGGATGTTGAACGACAATTCTGGCCAATCGATAACGAACGGTTCGTTCTATTAGATTAAGCATGAAAAGCAACGTTTATAAATAAAATACAATCTATTAATAAATAAAACAATATACATATATATAGCTTTAGAATCAAAATTAAATTCGAGCTTGCTGAAATTTTCCTGTGCTTAAACGTTGCAAATTGACTAAAGTAGTAAACCGTTATATATATATATATACATATATATATATATAGGTATGTATGTGTGTATATATATATATATATACACGCATGTTACGGCAGTAACTTTAATAAAGAACATGTAGCAATGCTTGTTGATCTGCTCCTCTGCAATCTTATCTGATCTTTGTCTTGTCTCTGCTTCTCGTGTTCTGAAACACAGCTCGCGAGCCCACCGTTTCTCTGTCTCTGCCTGCTGAGCCGAATTACCGTGCATGCACCTGGAAAGGATCAAAGGGCTTTTCCCTGCACTGCACCTGAAAGGATGATGGACCCCCCTTGCTACGTGCAGCTTATAGAAATTTTGTCCACGTGATCACAGGCTAGTAGTAAAAGTCTGCACTCCCTATTTTCTTCACTGCCACACATGTCTGTGTCTTCCGAGGTGCTCATAGCTAGTAGCTAGTCTTCTATTATTACTTTTTGATTCATCTCTCAAGCGCTCGCTGTTTCCTTGTCACTGACTTGTGAAATGGCCCCGGGCCCCCGCTTGCTTTGGAGCCGAGCTTCGCCACTGCCTGGCACGTCGCTTTTCCCCCTCACGCGCTTGTTTTCTGCTGGCTCGGTCTTGTCCGTCTCTGTGTGTCTGTCGTGTTCGGCCGAACCTCGTGACGCTGTCCACTTCATTTTCTATTTCTACTGCCGTGTCCGTCGGTCAATCCTCGTTTCCTTCACCTCCCTCGGCTTGCCTACGCGCGTTTTCATCCAGCTCCCCGCGCCACTGCACAGGACCGCGCCGAGCACCGCACCACGCCGAGCCCCGCGGAGCTCCTCGACCCCGCCTGCCGTCCTTGCCCGGTGGCCGCACCACCGCAGCACCGTAGCTGAAGCCCCCGCTCCTGCCATCACACCGAGCCGCAGTGCCGCCCTCCTTTCCCTGCTCCCTGCCTCGCGCACGAGCAACCGCACAGGGCCGTGGCAGCCGGCGCGCTCCATCGCCGTGTCGCTCCCTTTCTGCCTCTTCCTCGCCCCTGCTTACACGGCCGCTCGCCGTGGCCACCCGCCGCCATGAATGGCCGAGCAGGGCTCCTTGCTACCAACGCCCTGCTCCTCCGCACGTCCTCCTCGCTCAAGCCACCTTCCTAGGTCGCCCGCGAGCTCACGGCCGTTCCGAACCGCCACATCCTTCGTGCGCCACCGCGCCGAGCCGGCCTCCCCGCTGTGCTGCCCCGCCATCGCAGCTCAGCAGCGCCACCGCGCCTGCAGTCGCCATGCCGGAGCTTCGCCGTTCCGTGCCCCTCCCCGTGGCCTGCTGCTGCCGCCCGCGCCCGCCGTGGCCGAGCAGCGCCGCAACGGCCGTCCCTCCGCTCGGTGCCCTGCACGCCCGCAGCCGCCCATGTTGGAGTTCCCCCGGTCCACGCTGGACCGCCAGTCGCTCCAACCGGCCGCCTGGCGCACGGAACCACCCTGCCAGCACCGCAGCGCCACCGCCTTCTGCGTGCGTGTGCCCCTCAGCCGCGTGCGAGCACGCCGTGGCCGGCCGGTGCTCCTCCCCTTTCGATGCTCTGTTCTGAAATTGAAGAAGCAAGGTGAGGAGGGTATATATCCAAGCAAAAGAATTATACGGGGTCCGTTTTGCTAAATACATGACTTTGGTGAATAGTGCCAATGTCCTGCGGGTTTATTTCGAGAAAATACGAGGGCCTCGGTGCAATTTTGGCGCCGCCGCCAAGGCCCTGGCCGGGTGGGCCGGCCTGCTCGTCGCGCCGCGTGTGGGCCGTTGGCTTGCCTGCCGCTGACTGCTGCGCGCTGGGCTGGGCTGCTGTTTCCCCGTCTGGACCGCCAGTCCGGCTGCTGGGCCATTTGCACCGCTGCCACGCCCTGCTGGGCCGCCTGCCGCGTTGGGCCACCGCCTGCCCCGTGGGCTGGCTGTTTGCCCGCGCGTTGGGCCGTCCGCGCCTGGGCTGCCCTGACCGTTTGGGCCAATTTGATAACTCCTGGTCAATTAGTTTATGGAGCAAACTCGTAAAATGAATAGATAATTGTGTAGAAACCCTAAAATAGTGAAACCAGTTTTGTTGAGTTCCTAAAATCGTGATCTACGTAATAGTGTATTTTATTCGCATAGGTTCGGTATGTTTTTAAGGTTGCTCTAATTATTTTAAAATGCTTAATATTGTTAAAAAGAGAACTTGTAGGAATTATTGTGATGAATTGATAATGTTGCTGAATCTAAAATTTGTACAGTAGGCTCCTAGCAATATTAGGTGTTCGCTGTAAGTTTTGTAACTCTAGAATAATTAGTTTGCTAAATAGATAATGATGTCCTATTGCGAATAAGGATTAAGTTGATGGAATCGAATAAAGAAACACCTTGGTTTGTATAACTAAAAACAGTTGTTGAGAAATAACGTCTTGTTCGATAACATGGGTATGTAGCCTAAGTACAGTCGTCGTTAGAACTAGCCCATTAACTCGAGAGGCATACATCGTATTATACGAGTCACGATTGCAGTTGATTAATTACATCTTTGCATTGCATCGCATGCATATCATGTAGGTACGATGATGGATCAACGGATCAACTGAAGGATGATTGGGAATCCAAAGATGAGGCAATGGGCCTTCTATCCAGTTGATGGTGGATGATCTGAAGATGCAGATACTAACTTTTAATATATCTTACCCAGGCAAGCCCCGGTGCATAACCCCTACTTTCTGCAGTTTAAATTATATCTGTGCATTAAGTTTCAAGGAGTTGAATGAAACCACTTGCATATATATATCTTTATCCTATGAGTCTTACTAGTATGACAAGATCGTGTAGATTGCTATGCTACAGGACTCCGGTAGAAGTCGAGTGATTGCCTGTCACTCGCGAGATATAGGAAATATGTTATTATATGGTTATCACTTGGAATATATAAAATGGTGGAAAGAAAAATGGTGACCGGGCAGGGATGTGGTTTGGGTATTGGTGGGTGTAAGAAGCTGTGTCGCCGCGGAGTCGGGTCATAGCTTGGTTACACCGTTTCTCCCTGTCTGGTCGGTTAAGGACCGATCGTTGCATATGACTCTAGGCAGGTCACAGACTTATTATCCCGAGCACATACTTGTGTATGGGCGCTTGGAAAGCTTGTTGCTCTCTTGTCGTGGATCCGGCTCTTTCCGGACCGACTGTCAGGGTTTTGTTTTGGTGGAGGAGGTCCTTGCACCGCGCTGAGTCCGGGACTCAGGGGCGGGGGCTTGGAGTCCCAGTTTGGACGGGGACCTAGACACCCGAGACAGGAGAGTGATGAGTTGGTCCTGCTTGTGCCTAGGGTACAAGCGGGGCATGTGTTTTCGGGGTACCCAGCTGGGGGTATTGATTCGCGAATCGCCGGGAAATCCGGTACGGCTTGTCTACGGTTTAGCATCGTAGTAAGAACTGGAAGATGAAAGATGGAAGATGGACAAAGGAAATCTGATTACTTACCACCTGCTTGAAAGTAGCACAGGTGCTTACATAGAATGGTTAGTTAATGACCCAATGCGGCTATTAATAAAAATCGAACATAAGGACGCATGCTTAGTAATGCTTCTTGCAAATGCAATAATCCCACAAGCCAGATGGCCTTGCATATCCTTGGAGTCTTTTCTTTTCTCCTGCCGGGTAAGTCTTGCTGAGTACAATTGAGTACTCAGGGTTTTATTTTCCCCTGTTGCAGGTGACAGGTGGACGCTTGAGCTAACCTTTGTGTGTGGATTCCTCCTGGTGGGCTCAGAGAGGATTTCCTTTACGCTGCGATCGTAGTTGTTATTTATAACTCACCAAATACTTTATAAATAAAAGTTTCATAATCTGTTGCCGTAGTCTATATATATCAATACTTCACCATGTCATTAATAGATGTTTATTTCCGCTGTAACTCTGTTCACATGTTTCTATTCCGCTATTCAATTAAATTGTTTATAACTCTGATAACATGATTTCATTCCGCTGTTACATTAATAAATATTATACTCTGATGTTGTATTAAAAGTGAGGTAAGAAATGGTTACGAATGATGTAAGCTTTATTCTCTCATTTGTGATCCTGATGGCAAAAATGTGGATTTTCGGGTTCTCCCCTGGGGTGTGTCCGACGGAACCAAGTAATCTAGTGTTCTCCCCTGAGTGCTTAGTGTCTAATGGAAGACAAGCACTCCTGTGAGGCATTAAATTAGGCGGTTCTGCCACAGGTGGTATCAGAGCCAAATGAGGAAACAAGGCTTCGAAAACCTTTTCTAAACTAAAATTTGACAACCCATTATTGCAAAAAGTTAGGACGTTTATATGCGATGTTATATAAGTAGCCCTATTACTATGGTTATGTATCCAGGATAGATGACACTCTGCTGACTCAGATAGGCTTGATCAAGTTTTCTGTAGGTACACTGACTCGAGCATAGTTCGATAGTATCGACTAGTTACAGGGAGAGAACGATGTGCCAAAACTCTAAGAACGGTTGCCCTATATGTTGGCAACAGTGGAAGGACGTATAGGACGTGCATTCATGCATATCTTGCCTATGCATTGTAGTACTCGTATTACTTGCAGATACGCCATCCATAGGTGTCACGCGTGTCGTATTGTGCACGACTAACTCGTCATGTTCTAGAGTTAGGTCGGAACTATGGCTTCGTGTTTCGTGTTCGCCCGTGGTTCGTGCCGGTCGTGACCCACATCTCCCCGTACCCCCTTTTTGCGCTCTTGTCGGACCCTTGCCCTGCAGTCATACTAGTCAGTAATGGCATCGCACGTCGCTCGCCTCGAACTCATGGAATTTGGTCGATCCGCCGTAGTGATATCGCGCGGGAACCCTGGTGAACCGCGCCAGGACCACTGAATGCTCCGCCTTTATAAGTAGAGCCTGGCTTAGCCATTGGTACCACCACTCAGCGCACTTTAGCTCGCTTAGCTTCTCCTTTGAGCTAGCTTTTTGCTCAGCCTTCCTTGCAACCACCGCCAGAGATGGCAGGAGCCTGGGTTAGCACCTACTGCCTGAATGTTGAGGGGTTTCCCAAAATCCTGCATGCCACCCTGCAAAAGCTCGGAGTCAATGATCACCCCAAGTATGAGGGCCGTGAGTATGAGGAGCATGGCACTGAGCGGTGTGAGGTTACCATCTACATCGGGAAGAGTGAGGAGTTCCCCGACCTCACCAAAGCCTAGAGTGTGACCGCAACCGGGTTTAGCTTCACCGACACCTACCAGGTTGTGGCCCACAAAGCCTTACGGTACCTCTGCCAGATCTATGAGGAGCCCATTGCCCGTACCCCCATGCGGTTCTTTCCACCTTTGGATAGGAACCGACGGGCATGGAGGGCTCGCATGGAGGCTTTGCAAGGGCGGGATGCGCAAGAGGACAGTCCCACCGTGGTGCACTTGACCACATACCTGCTCGCTCTTGATGAGCAGTATGACCGGCAAGCCTTGGAGCTGAGGGCGTGCCTTCGGCGCGCCGAGGAAGCCGAGGTCTTCAACCGGATGCTCCAGGTGCAGCTCGCCGAAGCGCATGCCAGCGCTGCAGCTGCTGAGAGCCGAGAGGCCACCATGGAGGAATCTCTGAAGGAGGCTGAAGATCGGCATGTCCATCAGCTGGGTGAGGCCTATCTGTTCACTAGGGCCAGGCGGAGGTCGCTGGTTGATGGAAGGCAGGATGCCCCGATCTTGGAAGGGATCCCTCTCCACCCGCCAGAAAGAAGAAGAACTGGTGTTATAGCACCGCCCGCACCTCCACCCTCGGAAGTGTCAGATGAAGAGCCCTTGGTTCCTCTTACTCAGCCGTTGCCCCGCGAGGATGTAGACTAGTTGCCTTGGGACATTGTGCCCGTAGTAGTAGTGTTTTTCGTTGCTGTCCCCCTGTATTTTACTCTTGCCGTTGTTGTCGTCCATAGTTGTTGAGATCGTCCGACCATAGGTGAATGCTATGCCGGGAACAGGAGCCTGAATGCCTGTACGTTGTAACCGTGTAAGGCCGTTGGAACATGCATTTTAATTATTCGCTGTGTTTATTGCGTTCATCTACCTTAAGTTCGTTAGGTGTGCTTAAGAGTTTCAGGGGTGATATCAAGTGGGTTACAAGAAAAGTTGCCATTCAGGTGCCAGCAGATCAGCCGTGTTTGGATGTTATTGGACATTGTATCGACTAATTGTGGATGTCCCAGCAGAACACTTGAATCTTTTTAGAACAAATCCGTCGTTGGATTTGAATTCCTTGTCCCTTGTTGTGGAGGGAAACCTTTGTTGTTGAATTTTTCCCTTGCGATACCCCCTTACTCTGTGGTCTATGACCCCACTGCCTTCATGGCGTGTAAGTTGGTAGTAGTTGCCTGGTTAAAAGCTTATGGTGCCGCGACGAAACCGAGGGCTCCATGTGGAACAGCTGCCACATGTGACGCTGCTCGGCACGCGCTGGTATCGAGGTTGTTAACCAAGTACCTTTACCAAGTTACACCGCCGTACTGTTTTGTTTTAAAGTTTTCTCCTTGAAAATGTTCGGGTGTTCAAACGGGAAATCCATAATGGGGATGCAAAAGTGTCTTTCAAGGTAAAAAGGAGATGGTTTGGAGAAAGGAAGTATGACATGATCTGGGTTTACAGAAAAGATGGATGTGGTCAAGGAAGGTCAGCAGTGGATAGTCGGGAGTAGTTGCAAAAGTCAGAGTGGACGTTTTGTCCCAAGCCCTGTGCTTAGTTGACTGTGCTACGCATGCTGGGTTATTTCGCTGCGTGCCCTGCGAATGCCGTCGATGTCGGGTCCATTATCGTCCCGTTTTCGCATGACCGCGGCATCGTGCAGTGCACACCATCTTTGTGCACTGTGCGTTGCTCCTTTTCCAGCATCCGGTCGGCTCCCGACTCTCGCGCCTCGTCCCCGTACCGGACCCCCCCCCATTTCCCCTTCCCTTTCTTTCTTCTTTTGGTGACACGACCGCCCACACGCCTGCCTTGTCGAGCGGACCCCCTTTCCTCTCCTTTATTTCCCCCTCCGCCGCTCGCACAGGAAGCATGCCATGTCTCCGACCTTATCTCCATAGCATGCACCGTCTGTGTATCCCATCCCCGCCGCCTCCGCCGTCGGTGTGTTGTTTTTCCCACCTCCATTCTCCACTATAAATACCCTTGGTCCTTGCTCTTCTTCTTCATCCCCATTCCCCTGTATTTGGAGCATAGCTACGAGATCCAGTCGACGTTGTGAAGCTGGGTTCGATTGGCTGAGGTGATGGTGTGATCTGAGAAGAAGAAGGGATCCAGTTCGTCGAAGAAGTTCAAGTTTCCTTGGTTAGTTGGCCTTAGGATTCACGAGGTTTTACTTCTCAGTCGACTGTTTCTAGATTTGTTGGTGCTACGCCATGTTTTGGATAATCATTATCTTGTTGTTTCTCCATTGTCCTCGTCTATCACGACTTCTAGATTAAGTCTCGGTTGTACCAAGTTGCTCTTCACCATGTATCCCTAGATCTCCGTGTGGTTTAGTATTCGAAGTCGTGTAATCTTTCGTGTAATCCCTGATGTACGAAATGTAATCGTGTTTTCCCCTTCTGGTTCTTGCTTCGAATCTCGGGACGAGATTCTTTTTAAGGGGGGTTGGTTGTAACACCCCGGTGTTACGAGATCGTTTAGCATAACGATTTAGGCCTAGGAGAAATTTCTGAAACGAGTTTTCTCGAAATTTTGATTTAAAACGTACTCAGCATGATAAGTGAATCCAGTGGTCCAGTTTTGTGGACTCGAGTCAACACCCAAATTAAAGTACGCAGTGCGTAGAAATATTTATGGATGTTGAACGACAATTCTGGCCAATCGATAACGAACGGTTCGTTCTATTAGATTAAGCATGAAAAGCAACGTTTATAAATAAAATACAATCTATTAATAAATAAAACAATATACATATATATAGCTTTAGAATCAAAATTAAATTCGAGCTTGCTGAAATTTTCCTGTGCTTAAACGTTGCAAATTGACTAAAGTAGTAAACCGTTATATATATATATATGTACATATATATATATATATATAGGTATGTATGTGTGTGTATATATATATATACACGCATGTTACGGCAGTAACTTTAATAAAGAACATGTAGCAATGCTTGTTGATCTGCTCCTCTGCAATCTTATCTGATCTTTGTCTTGTCTCTGCTTCTCGTGTTCTGAAACACAGCTCGCGAGCCCACCGTTTCTCTGTCTCTGCCTGCTGAGCCGAATTACCGTGCATGCACCTGGAAAGGATCAAAGGGCTTTTCCCTGCACTGCACTTGAAAGGATGATGGACCCCCCTTGCTACGTGCAGCTTATAGAAATTTTGTCCACGTGATCACAGGCTAGTAGTAAAAGTCTGCACTCCCTATTTTCTTCACTGCCACACATGTCTGTGTCTTCCGAGGTGCTCATAGCTAGTAGCTAGTCTTCTATTATTACTTTTTGATTCATCTCTCAAGCGCTCGCTGTTTCCTTGTCACTGACTTGTGAAATGGCCCCGGGCCCCCGCTTGCTTTGGAGCCGAGCTTCGCCACTGCCTGGCACGTCGCTTTTCCCCCTCACGCGCTGTTTTCTGCGGGCTCGGTCTTGTCGTCTCTGTGTGTCTGTCGTGTTCGGCCGAACCTCGTGACGCTGTCCACTTCATTTCTATTTCTACTGCCGTGTCCGTCGGTCAATCCTCGTTTCCCTTCACCTCCCTCGGCTTGCCTACGCGCGTTTCATCCAGCTCCCCGCGCCACTGCACAGGACGCGCCGAGCACCGCACCACGCCGAGCCCCGCGGAGCTCCTCGACCCCGCCTGCCGTCCTTGCCCGGTGGCCGCACCACCGCAGCACCGTAGCTGAAGCCCCCGCTCCTGCCATCACACCGAGCCGCAGTGCCGCCCTCCTTTCCCTGCTCCCTGCCCTCGCGCACGAGCAACCGCACAGGGCCGTGGCAGCCGGCGCGCTCCATCGCCGTGTCGCTCCCTTTCTTCCTCTTCCTCGCCCCTGCTTACACGGCCGCTCGCCGTGGCCACCTGCCGCCATGAATGGCCGAAGCAGGGCTCCTTGCTACCGACGCCCTGCTCCTCCGCACGTCCTCCTCGCTCAAGCCACACTTCCTAGGTCACGCGCGAGCTCACGGCCGTTCCGAACCGCCACATCCTTCGTGCGCCACCGCGCGAGCCGGCCTCCCCGCTGTGCTGCCCCGCCATCGCAGTCAGACAGCGCCACCGCGCCTGCAGTCGCCATGCCGGAGCTTCGCCGTTCCGTGCCCCTCCCCGTGCCTGCTGCTGCCGCCCGCGCCCGCCGTGG
>NW_027096878.1:13987-40000 GCF_019320115.1 Miscanthus floridulus
GAGTGCTTTGGTAGTGTGCTGTCTAGTATGCGTCATGTTTGTCCACGTTGCCAGCCTGCTCTAGATTAACCCCCAAAGGTCCATTTATTCATAGTAGTCCATAACACACTGCCGAACCATAGTGTTTATCCCACAAACTGAACAAGCAGATCTCTTCCACATTGTGTAGTGACCATTTATTGTCATTGCGACAGACAGTGAGGTAGGTGGCAAAGGTGAGTAATCATTCTAAGTGAACTATGACGACATTTTCCAGTGTGTGTTTGTTGGTCCTCTGTGTACTTACCAGCCAACTACATAAGACGGCTTCTTTGCCGAGTGTCCCAGACTTTGCTGAGTGTTTTTTATCGGACGTTCGGCAAATAGGCTATTTGCCGAGTGTTAGAGAGAAAGCACTCGGCAAACAACTGGCACTCGACAAAGAGGTGGTTTGCCCAGTGCCGAGCACTCGACAAACAATAACACTCGGCAAAGACCAGGTTTGTCGAGTGTCGGGCACTCGGTAAACCAGAACACTCGGCAAAGTGCCACCGCCGTTAATGGCCGACAGCCGCCGTTAACCCTTTACCGAGTGTCTTCTCCTGACACTCGACAAAGCGGTGATTTGCCGAGTGTCATTTTTGACACTCGGCAAACCATATTTTTTTTCACTTTTGACCTCCAAACTTTTTCTGCAGTCCTCATACAATACCTGGTACTACATGTTCTAATGTGGCACATTTCTCGGACTTTTTCTATATTTCTTTAATTTATTTTATTTAATTGAATTTTCTTGGATAATTCAAATTATAACTGCTAGTCATTCGAATAATGAAAAAAATAAATGGAAAAATGATATTCATGTTATTTAGTATAATGTGAGGCCGTATCCAGGAACAGACCACCAATTTCGAATATCTTGTTCACAAAACATGACCACGAATTTGCGGTCGAGTTATTTTTAAATTCTATAAAAAGCAAACGAAGTCCGAAAATCATGAAACTTGTCAAGATGTCATGATATCATATGTGGAGGCTGTGATAAAAATTTGAGAAGGTTTCGCGCAAGTTGTCACGTACGATGCTTGCAAACCGAAGAATCTCCGAAAAAGTTTCATGATTTCATGAAGAGGCCAACGACGTGGTAAGCATCGTATGTGACAAACTTGCGCGAAACCTTCTTAATTTTTTATCACAGCCTCCACATATGATATCATGACATCTCGACAAGTTTCAAGATTTTCGGTCTTCGTTTGCTTTTTATAGAATTTAAAAACAACTCGACCGCAAGTTCGTGGTCATGTTTCGTGAACAAGATGTTCAAAATTGATGGTCTGTTCCTGGATACGGCCTCACATTATACTAAATAACATGAATATCATTTTTCATTCATTTTTTTCATTATTCGAATGACTAGCCGTTATAATTTGAATTATTCATGAAAATTCAATTAAATAAAATAAATTAAAGAAATATAGAAAAAGTCCGAGAAATGTGCCACATTGGAACATGTAGTACCAGGTATTGTATGAGGACTACAGAAAAAGTTTGGGGGCAGGAAGAAAAAAAATAAAAATGGTTTGCCGAGTGTCTGCGTTTGGCGCTCGGCAAAGGAGCCTCTTTGCCGAGTGCTAGGACGGTTGGCACTTGGCAAAGAATTTTAATTTTTTTTAAAAAAAACCCATCTTTGTCGAGTGCCAGGCTGGGTGGCACTCGACAAAGAATTTAAAAAAATTAAAAAAAATACTTTGCCGAGTGCCAGATCGGGGGCACTCGGCAAAGATTTTTTAAAAAAAACCCCTCTTTGCCGAGTGCTAGGGCCAGGTGGCACTCGACAGAAAATTAAAAAAAAATACTTTGCCGAGTGCCAGATTGGGGGCACTCGGCAAAGGGGGGTTTAACCCCACCGGCCCAGCCAGCCCACACACACCGCACACACGCACACACACGTAGGCAGCTGACTGCGCCAGCGCCGCCGCGCCGTCGGAGGAGGAGAAAGAGAGAAGGAGGAGGAGAGGAGAGGAGGAAGAAGGAGGAAGAGAAGGAGGAGGAAGAAGGGGGGAGGAGGAAGAAGGAGGAGGCGCCCCAGCCGCCGTTGCCACGTCCCCGACGCTTCCCCAGTCGTCGTCTTATCCACCGGTGCCCTGGCCCCATCACCACCGCCGCCCTACGACGCCCACTAGGTATGCCCTACCATCATCGTCGTCGTAGTATTACTAGTAGTTGCGGTAGTAGTAGTGGTAGAGTAGCAGTGGTGGTAGTCGTAGGAGTGGTTATGACATTGTTATATATATGTGGTTGGATATAATCTTGTGCATGTCGGCCATCGTGCCGTTCATATATATGTGCATGTCGGCTATCGTGCTGTTGGTTTTCTTGCAGGTTTTGGAAACCTCACTGTGCAGGGGAGGTGCTGCCGAAAGTTTGTATTGACAGTTTTATGTTTCTTTTTTTTTGTAGAGAAGAGCCCGTCGGAGCGGAGCCGGAGTACCTCGACGACCCCTATCGCCTTCCTCGCCGCTGCGGGTCTGCCTGCACCGCGTCGCCTCGCCACTACACTGACCCGCCATTGCCCCGCTAGCCTGACTCCACCGCCACCCTAGGTATAACCCCTCTTTCCGTATCATGGTCGTAGATCACGTAACTTAGTTAGGCGTCTCCCGTTCGAAAGAGATACGGTTGGAAATATGCGGTACTGGATTGGCGACGGCGCAACTGACTCAGCCGCTACTTCCAGTCTCTCCCAGATTTGAGCAAGCAACACGAGCACGAGCCTGGCCATATGACCTCGGCAGGACACTTCACACCACCGGGTGGAGGCACTCGAGGTTATTCCTGGTTTATTCGTCGTTCATTGTTTTTTCATACCTTTCCTTTACATTATTGTAACATTAGGGTGAATATATTGTAGGCCCAGCTGGAACAAGAGAGTAGGATACAGGAGCAGATGCAGGCGAAAATGGAGAGGGTGGAGGCCGAGCGGGAGGCCAAGCAGCGGAGGATGGCGGAGATTCTTCAGTACATGCAAAGTCTTGGCGCCGCTACGGGTGTAGTTCCACCACCTTTGCTATTCGCTCCACCTCCACCTCCTCACTATTCTACTCTTGTGAGTATAAATGTTTTAGTTTGTATGTTCATGCTTACGGTCAAACCTAGTGGAGTATGAAAGTTTTATTCATGTATGGTATATATTTATCTTGTCTCACACATGCAATCTCTTCTCCTTTGTGCAGAATCAATCGGCGACATCGAACGATCCTCATGCTTCAGCGAATCCTTCACCAAATCAGTCTCATTGGCCATCTTGGTGATGATACAATGGTACTTCTATTTGCAATTGTGGTTGTAGATGATGGAGCACTTGGATTACTTGTGAAGTTATTTGTGATATATTGTGAGACATGTGACGTTTGTGATATATATGTGGTGTTGGTGATATATATGTGGTGTTGATGATATATATGTGATGTTGGTGATGTTTGTTATATATATCTTCTGTTTGTTTGGATGAGATGTAAAAAATAAATAAAAATGATGTTTTCAGTCATTTTGCCGAGTGCAATGGCCATGACACTCCGCAAAGTGACTACCTGAGAACATGTCGAGTGCAAAGACCAATGCACTCGGCAAACATCACAGATTTGCCAAGTGCCACGGGCCAGGTACTCGGCAAAGGTCGCCTGTTGGCCGAGTGTCTTGACAGGACACTCAGCAAATAGGCTACCTTTGCCGAGTGTCTTGCCGGTGACACTCAGCACAGTGGCCACCTTTGCCGAGTGTCTGAGTCAACGGCGCTCGGCAAAGCGGCGGCCTTTGCCGAGTGCTTGACCTTGACACTCGGCAAAGCCGCCGTCACGGTGGCGCTCGCCGTCACGACGACTTTTCTTTGTCGAGTGTCAGATTAGCGCTCGAAATTGAGGCACACATGTGGAATGTGAGAGGTAAACTACCATTCAAAGCGAATAGCTCCAAGTGCGCCCTAACAGTGTTCTGTCCGGTGTGCGCCACAGGTCTGTGTCTGCTGAATTCATACTGGGCAGCAAGAGGCTGTCTTTATACAGTAAGTAGTATTCATTAGTACATTTCTGCATTATACTATGCAGGCTGCAAACAACTACCTCTGCCTCTGTCCACAAATTTAAGCATTTGCAGTGTTTAAAATTTCTCCACAAATGTAAGCACTTGTTGCCTACTCGAACACTCCCCTCCCTCATCATTTAATTAATGTTTGCCATTTGAGGCATTGGTTATCTGTGAGGAAGGTGTTGATCACTTGATTGAGGTCTGGGGTATCGTGGTCATTTCCTCTCCTTAATCTGTCCTAAAAATCCTAAAAATGCTTACATTTATGGATGGAAGAAGTATCATCAGGCTTTGCTTTATGATGACTGCCAACCACCAATTATATTTATCGGCATCTAACAAAACTTGTTCATTATGTGTTGCATTGAGGCGCACACTGAAAAAGTTGAAGGAGATGATCTGTCAACAATTACCACCCTGTTCGGCAGGACTGAAAAATACTGTTCCGGCTGATTGTTGTGAGAGAAAAATACTGTTCTGGCAGGACGTGAACAGTGATTCTATGAGAGGAAAAACAAGCCAGCCGAACATGCTCTACAGTGCATATTTGACTACTAAATATTAAATGCTGTGTAGGCTATTAAAAGAATGATTTTTAAGTCTAGGAAGAAATGAAGAAACCATGCCCGTTTTTAGTTTCCTCCTTTATTAATGCAGCTGAAGCAAAAATGACTTTCAACTGGATAGAAGGGATCAAGGGAGTAGATATTTGTCTTGTGTCAGTCCCTGAATTGCACATTGATTTGAAAATCACAAGGAGAGTCATGCAAAACCACCCAGAACTGTTGTTTAGTATAGGTCAATTGCAAACTTGACCATGATTCTTTCTTGCAGTGCTGGCTGAATTACTGAAGTTTGGGAGCTTCCTATTTTGAACACTTTTCGAATCATATATGATATCGCTGGGCTCTTGGTACTGTTCAATCATATATATATTGCATGGTTTTTACAGAATCTTCTAAATTTTCACCAGTAGCACATCTATAAATTTTGCATGGTTTTTACAGAATCTTCTACCATGGAGCTGCCATGTGTATAGATTGTTTGGATCTGTTCTTGATTTCGATCTAAGGCTCGCAGGTTTTATGGCACCCATCAAATTTAGGCATATGCTCTGAGTCTTAGGTTTTGGGACTCAAATGTTTTTTCATTGATCTGAATTTGCTAAGATTTTGTGGTCCATCTTTTTCATTCTTAGTTTCTTATTGAATGAGTCATTTGCCATTCTTTATTTTCAACTGTTCTAGTGTTATCCTTAGCATTTGAGATGCATGAATTGTTTTTTTTTCCTCATTGTGAAGGAATGGTATATTTTCTTATAAAATCCCTCTTGGTGGTATGTCTGTATCTATGGAATCCCATTTATTAACATTCGGTTCTTTTCCTTGCCCAATACAAGTTGATTGACATATGAAACCATTTATCTGAGCTGGCAAGACATGACATTGGTGCTTGATCAAAAGCGCTGGAAGAAAATTCTCGAGAAGAAGCAACAGCAAGCTTAAGGTGAGCCGATTTCTCCTGTCATATTAGCGTTAGGTGATGCACCTGCTCACACTTATGTTTAAGTCAGTGGGGTACACTTTTAATCAGATGATGACAGTCGATGCCAATCATGTCATGTTTTAACATGTTTCTGTTTCCTCTTGTGTGTTATTGTACTTTCCAACTCCTTGGGACAGTTGACTGAGCTTGTGTCAAGTCATCAATTGTGGTGCAGAAAGTTTAAGAGCTCTCTCTCTCCCTCTTTGTATTGGTTGAGGTTCTCCTTTTTGGTCCCTTGTGTGGTGTTACATAAAAAAATTGTTATGTTTGCTCCAGCTCAAATCCTCAGACGACGTTCCGATTTCAGAATGATTTGTCCATCCGTAGAATCTCTATGATCTTTTTCAACATGCGATGTGTTATATAGCATCTGCTGCATTGGGCCGATTGTGTACTCCAAATAAATTCTACCGTTTTTTTTTGATATAATAATTGTCGTTGCCGATCCTCTGGTAGTAACACATAAATAAAGGAGTTAAATGCACTGGTGGTCCATCAACTTGTACTCTAGTTTCACTTAGGTCCATCAACTCTGAAAGTGGGTTTTTGGATCCATCCTCTTTCTTTGTGGCGCATTCTAGCCCATACCCTATTTATTTCAATTTTTTAATCCACATGACACCTCACCTCCGGGGGTCCAGGTGGCACACGCATGCAGGTGCATGTGCATGCACGTCGGCAAGCGTATATATTGATATATTCACACGCACAGACAGGACCTGACCTACTCGCAACTTGCAAGATGCGCGCGCGCGCAAGCCATGTCCCCGCCGGCGGCGACCGGCGGCGCCGGTGGTGCTCGCGATGGTCACGCTAACTCTGGCCTCGGCGAGCCGCTGCTCCGGAACGGCGGCGGCGGCGTCCACGCCCGGGTGGCGGTGACCGTGGCCAACGGTGGCGCGGAACCGGCGGTTGAGAAGAAGCGAAGCGCCGAGGACAGGTACTGGGTGGAAATCGACCAGCCGGATAATCTGAAGAACATTTTCACACACCACCGGTTCTTGATCTTCGCTCGTTTGATCGCAATCATCTTCTTCTTCATATGGCGGGTGAAGAACAACATCGCCGACATCGAGTGGCTGTGGGCGCTCTCCGTCGCCGGCGACGTCTGGTTCGGCTTCTCATGGCTCCTCAACATGCTCCCGAGGATGAACCCCATCAAGAGCATCCCCAACCTCGCCGCGCTCAAGCTGCAGCACGACCTCCCGCGCCCGGACGGCAGCTCCAGCCTCCCGGGGGTCGACGTCTTCATCAACACGGCGAACCCCGTGGAACAGCCGATCCTGTGCACAATGAACTCCGTCCTCTCCATCCTCGCCACCGACTACCCGGTGGAGAAGCACGCCTGCTACCTCTCCGACGACGGCCGGGCGCTGGTCCACTACGAGGCGCTGGAAGAGACGGCGAGGTTCGCCGCGCTGTGGGTGCCATTCTGCCGGAAGCACTGCGTCGAGCCGAGGGCGCCTGAGAGGTGCTTTTATGATGAGCTGCTGAGAGCGCCGACGTACGCCGGCGGGTCGCCGGAGGATTTCGTGGAGGACCACCGGTGCGTGCGCCGGGAGTACGAGGAGTTCAGGGCGCGGATCGGCATGCTCTTCGACACGGTTCGCCGGCGGTCTGACGCGTACAACACCGCCGGGAAATCTGGAGGAGGCGTGTAGGCTACTTGGATGGCTGATGGGACACAATGGCCCGGTGCATGGATTGATCCAACAGAGAACCATATGAAAGGCCACTACGCACCGATTATTAAGGTACTTCTTTTGTTATTTCCCTGTCATCATCATGCCTATGCATTGTTATACATTTGTTGATGAAAGTGGAGTAGTTAGTACCAAATTTCATTGCTGACGAAAGATTACACTACTTAGAATCAATTTGGCACGCATTGACATTGACAGGTGATGTTGGAGCAGCCAGGCCATACGCCTCAGCTTGGGCAGCCCAATGGCGTCGTCAACAGATGTCCAATGACCTGAGTGCAACTGACTCGCATCTGCCCATGCTTGTCTACGTGGCACGCGAGAAGCACCCGACCAGCTACGACCACCAGAAGAAGGCCGGCGCCATGAACGTGCAGCTGCGCGTGTCGGCGCTGCTCTCCAACGCGCCCTTCATCATCAACTTCGACTGCGACCACTACATCAACAACTCGGGGGCGTTCCGCGCCGCCATGTGCTTCATGCTCGACCCCAGGGAAGGGGAGGACACGGCGTTCGTGCAGTTCGCGCAGCGGTTCGACGACGTCGATCCGGAGGACAGGTATTGCAACCACAACCGCGTCTTCTTGGACGGCACCATGCTCGCTCTCAACGGCCTCCAAGGCCCGTCGTACCTGGGCACCGGGTGCATGTTCCGTCGCTCCGCGCTCTACGGCGGAAAACCTCCGCGCCGGCAACCACGATGGCAGCGGCATCGCAGTCGATGCTAGTGCTTTCGGCAACTCGACACCCTTCCTAGAATCAATACGGCTCGCCGGCTATCGTCGGCCTGCTGCTGCCGTGTGCACACTGGATGATGAGTCGATCACCACCGAGCTGCTGAACGTCATGGCGTGCGCGTACGAAGCTGGGACTAGCTAGGGCAGGGGCATCGGGTGGGTCTACAACATCGCAACCGAGGATGTGGCCACCGGCTTCCGCGTGCACCGGCAGGGATGGTTCTCCAGGCACTGCACCATTGAGCCTGCCGCCTTCCGCGGCACCGCGCCGATCAACCTCGCCGAGCGCCTCCTCCAGATCATGCGGTGGTCGGGCGGGTCCCTGGAGATGTTCTTCTCCCACAACAACCCGCTCCTCGCCGGCGGCTGGCTGCTGCTGGCCGTTCGCCAAGATGCCGACGCGCATGTGCATGCACCTACATGCGTGTGCCACCTGGATTAAAAAATTGAAACAAATAGAGTATGGGCTAGGAATGCGCCACAAACAAAGATGATGGACCCAAAAACTCACTTTCAGAGTTGATAGACCTAAGTGAAACTAGAGCACAAGTTGATGAATCACCAGTGCATTTAACTCTAAATAAAGATACAAAATTAAAGAAAACAACGTCATCTGGCTGTACATTCCTTCTAGTTTATGGAACTGGCGACGAGAACAAGAAACCATCATCACACGAGAACAAGAAGCCATCATCAGGGCGTACAGTCTATGAAGGGGTCTTCTCTAGAGATGACACAGCGGGACAACTCCTTCCGGAGCACGAAAGGAAACAGAGCACATCTTGAGGCTCTGTTCTCAATATTGAGCTGACTGCAATGGTCTTCAAGCCATTCTGGAGTGCAACCTCCATTGACACAGAACTTCATGACCTCGAGGATCCTGGCTCTCTCAACAAAGAACTTTGCGAAATCAACCTGTGACTTCTCTCCTATATACGATTGTCTTGAGGCTGTGGTCAAGACACTCGACAGGAGCAGATGGGTCACAGTGCACAGCGTCTTTCGGACCAGTCGTCTTCCAGCTGGTATAACAGTAGAACTTGATCTTGAGCTTCTCCAAGCAAGGAAAGCATCTTAAATAGGCTATGACAACCTCCAACTTTGGCAATTCAGGCATCTGTAATGCCAAGATCTTGACAGTGGAGAACCGCTCCACCAAGCTGACAGGAACCATGCTCTTAAAAATTGACTTGTCGTTGAGCGCAACAATGGGGAAGCCAGTTGCGAGGTAACCTATCAACTCGGAGGGAATTCCATGTGAGCCATTATAAAAGATTGTAATTCTTTGTGAGCCACTGGAAAAGTTCGGCGGACTTCAGCGTACTGCTCTAATTTTTTTGCCCTCCATGTCACTGCCGTTAGATTGAGCTCTAACGGTGTCAAACTGTAGGTGTAAAAAGTTAAAAACTCTTAGGTCTAAATATGTCATTAATTGTTTTAGCATCTTAACGACTTCAAAGGAAAAAAAAATCAAAACTAGAAAATTGTAGATCTTGTCGGGATCTATAATTTTCATATAAAAATTATCTTCATTTAATTCCGCAAAAAAAGATATGATTTGATATGATTAATATATCTTAGAAAAATCATATCTTTTTTGTGGTATTAAATAAAGATAATTTTTATATAAAAATTATAGATCTCGACGAGATCTACAACTTTCTAGTTTTGAGTTTTTTTCATTTGAAATAGTTAAGACACTAAAAAAAACTAATGACATATTTAGACCTAAGTGTATTTTTAACTTTTCACACCTGCAGACACCGTTAGAGCCCAATCTAACGGCAGTGGCATGAAAGATGAAAAAAAAAGTTAGGTGACGCTGAAGTCCACCAAACTTTTTCAGTGGCTCGTAGAAAATTACTATATTTTTTAATGGCTCACGGTGAATTCCCTCGTCATCTTAAGGTTTGTTGCACCGAGTATCCTTACCGACGGACCAGTCTCCATCGCATGCAGAAGAAGACGTTCCAAGCTTGCAGCATCCTCGACGACTAGATCGGTCAGAACGTTGCTGCTTGGCATGGGGCTGACCGAGACGGCCAGGTACCTGAGCCTCGATAGGGAGAGGCGCAGCCGACGGTGGCCGGAATTGGCGTGAAGCACCAAAGACTCGATGCCGGGGCTATTGGAGATCATGCGCTGGAGGAGCTCCTCAGTGATGTCGACGTAACGGAGCGAGAGGTAGGTCAGGCAGGGGAAGGCCAGCGTCCCACAGCCGGACGGGAACGAACAGCCTCTGAGGTCAAGCACGCGGAGGGAGGCGAAGCGGAGTGCAGAGGCGGGCAGCTCATCGGGGCGAAGGCCGTTCAAGGTGAAATGGAGTACCAGGTCCTGGAGCGCGTCGAACACCGTCAGGCAGAGCCAATCGTCGTAGATGCGGATGTTGTCGTCGAGTTGGATGTTTGTGGTGGCGAGGTGGCGGACGGGGCCCGGGTGAGCAGCAAGGATCTGGGAGATGACCCGGATCCGATCTTCTTCGTACACGACCCCGCTGAAGCTGTCGTCAAGGTTGAGCGGCGCGGAGCGCCACACGGGGCGCCAGCTGCGGGAGAGGACGGCGGTGCGAGCGCCCTCCTCGGGTTTGAGGAGGGTGACTATGGCGCCGAGGACGCCGTCCGGGAGGCAGCTGATCAGGTCCGGCCCGTCGTAACTGGGGATCTCTTTGTTGCGCTCCGGCTTCCGCTCCCGCTCCGGCTTCGGCTTTCTAGAGAAGAGGATGCGGTCCATGGTGGTACGGGGAGATCAGATCGGCATCCAGGAGGATGTCAACCCCGTCCCGATTTAGGTCCTAGGGTTTGGGCGAGGAAGGAAGGGGGCCAAGGAGGATGAGCGAGGGGAGGGGTCTCGTCCAATCCCTCTTCTAAGTTCTAAAAAGGCTCACCTCTTGGGCTCATTGGCTGTGTGTATCTACAATACTGTATCTGTTTAGCACAGGGCGATGATGATGATGCAGTCTGATTATAATTGTACATATGGTCACCATCCAGTTTCGTTGTTCGTTCATGTAAGATTATTTTTCTTGATAATATCTGTGAGCTGCAAAGCCTTGGGACGCTGTTCCAAATGAAATCAGAATGGCATCCACAAGGGAAGAACTTGCTGATTGATCACCTTATTTGTAGCTATATGTGAGATTTAACTTTCTGTGCTTATGTACGGTGTGTATCTGGTTTTGTCATTAAAACCGGGTGCTACAATCTCTTCTAGTTCAACCTAATGAACTTTTTATGCAAAAATGAGGGAAGGAATTGTCTAATTTTTTTAGATGAACTAGAGGAGAATTGCGGATAACCGTTGGAGCACTGCCCCGTGCTCAGGGCATGTTTTGTAGAGCTTTTCTGGAGGAGCTCTACCAAACATTTTATAGGAGGAGCTGCTTTTCCAGTGAAAACATAGGAACCTGAACTATTTTAAACTAAAAAAGGGCTCCGGCTCCTCTGAAGGAGCCCTTCCAAACACCCTCTTAGTGACATGATTCATAACCTATTGACCTTTTGGTTCCAATATAATAGGGAAGCTCCACAATTCTTTAGCTATATTTTTCTCGTGTGGATTAGGGGGCATGAATAGTGAGTGATAGAGCAGGCAATAGAGACTCCCTTTTCAGAGGTCCTGGGTGTGAACTAGATGTCGGGAATGATTGGTTATGGTGCAGTTGGCGGTGGCATCGGTGTAGCACGGACGGAGGCTAAAAAGCTTCAAGCGGACTTATTTTTTGATTTTCTAGGCGCAAAGTACTAGAAACCATTGGTGATGGGAATATTTTTTTCCATTTCCAATATTTATTGAAAAAGTTGCAAATTCTATTTTTAGGATTATTTTTTGGTATGTTGGAGATGCTCTTATATGCTACTCCGTAATATTGATTCGGCTAACAACCCTTTTTCTAAATTTGGTAAAAGGAGGAAACTAAACTCCTTGGTTATTTGTAGCTATGAACGAGGCATGAAGTTTTGGCCACACAAACAACACAGGGCACTCCCAACCCAAAAACCACATGGTTTCTATATTCATTAATTAGGCTGCCACTACTACACAAAGTATTTTTAGGGGCGGCTGGTAATCTTTTATAAGAGCGGTTTGGCCAGCCGCCCCTACCGAACTGTCTCTATAAATCATGCATTTGTAGGGGCGGTTCCCAGGCCGCCCCTACAAATCGATTTGTAGGGGCGGTTGGTGATTGAGTCGCCCCTACAAATCGATTTGTAGGGGCGGCTGGTATTACGAACCGTCCCTACAAATCAATTTGTAGGGGCGGCTCAATCACCAACCGCCCCTACAAATCGATTTGTAGGGGCGGCTGTAGTGCTAGCTGCCTCTATAATACCTGTTTGTAGGGGCGGTTCAATCTAGAACCACCCCTACAGTACGTTTTTCCGCAAAAAAAATCAAATTTACAATTCAAATTCGACCAGAACTGTTTGTTTTCACGTATTCCATCCAGCGTTCGTGTTGCCGAACGCCCCGCGACCAACGTTCCGAACGTGACTACCAACACAATAGTATTATATAAACTACAATTACAAGTCCAATTCATAAGGATATATACAATCCATCATTTAATATACAAATTCCATAAACATTGTTATCAACGTCCTAGAGCTAGCCTTTCAGTCTCACGAATGTGTTGGTACTGAGGATTTCTACCTAAGTCAGACTCTCGGTCATGGTAGGCGCCTTTGACGTGTACAATCTGGTCCAATATGAAGTTACAAAGGTCGCTGACAAGCTCTAAGAGTTGGTCATCCTTATATGGGTCTTTTTTCATTCCTTTCTCTTCTCTCCACTACAAAAGAACAAGTTTTGGTTTAGTATTTCATACCATGTACGAAGTTTTTATACTACTGATGAAGAGGTTCAAATTTACTCTTAAGGGGTGTCTCCTGTAGGCACTGGTGTTACTCATCATAGAACATATATAGTATCCACAATGTATACTTCCAGGCCTCTGCTTGGGGCACTGTGTGTTTTGCATATGAAAATGTTAGGTAATGCTTTTGACAGCCATGTAACGGAGTACTGAAGAAGTAAGTTACACTTACTGTATATAGTGTTTTTATAGCCAGCTTTTCCTTCCTCGCTGGATCATGCCTTCCGTGATGATGAGTGACATAGAACCTAAATGCCATGTTCGAATTATTTTAGCAAATACAACTTGTTAGTATCCATAAGTGAACGTTACAAGTATATATACAAACATATAAGCTAATGAGGATTGTCGATATGTATACGTCTTGAGAATCGATTTGGAGACTTTGTATGTCACCGGGTCCTTATCTATTGAATCAAAGACCCATGCCATGCTCCTCCCGACATCGACGGCTATACAAATCCAGTGGTTGCTGCATGGATTTAATTATAGAACTAGATAAGCTCTTTTACATCGAATAAAATATATCGAACAAAGCTTTAAGTATATAGTTGAACTTACTCGAAGTTGTATGGTAGCCATATAGTAGAGTATTGTTGTAGATTTTTGAAAGCCAGAGCAATGTATGCCGCAACCTTAAGGGACTCTTCCTTTAGTTTCGCCATACAGATGCGCTCTTTCTCCCGAAGAGTCTTTACAATAGCTAGCTCTTTGGCATCCACTGTCCACTGTTTAGGGTAATTAAAATTTGGTTGGGTTATAGCTTGAGGGTCTACATACCCGGCTTTCAGACTTGGCATTTGTTTGATAATGTGCACTTGCATTCTACAAATCATGGCGTTGGTTAGTTACAACAAAATTCTTTATTCATATCATATCGGGAGGACAAGGACTTACAAGCACCACGTGTGAATTAGATTCATCTCCATGTGTGCATGTCATTGAAGTCAAAGACAATTTTCCCGGCTGGGCTTCCAAATGTGCGGGTGGGGAAGCATGCTTGTACGAGATCTATGCTCGTTGGGAGAACACGCAAGTACCAATCATGGAACCTTCTCATTCCAAGTGGTAGGCGCCGGATGTCCCGGTTTGGTATAAAGTGCTTGCCTCTTTCATATGTTTTCGGGCAATCCTTTGACCATTTGATGTCATCGATATTTGGATACTGCTTTGCAATTTGGTGGAGTTTGCTAGTTACGGCCTCCTCAGAACCCCATTCTGGGACTTGTTTAACTTGGTTCTCAGGCTTTAACGGGTCATGTGAATACCACTTGGACACCGACGAGACGTCTTTCACCGGAACATAAACTGGCCTTATGTTGATTGGAATCTTCTTTCGAAGTTTCCATTCAGGCACGTCCTCGTCTTCTTGTGCATCACCTTCTTCAGGAGGCACTCATTGTTCATGTATCGGCTGTGCTTGTTGAGAAGATTGTGGCATCTCATCATGCACTTGCTTGGTACGAGCTAGAGAAAGTTGTGGCATCTCATCAGGCACATGCTCGCTAGGAGGCGGGGAAGAATGTGGCATCTCAGGTACGTGGTGGTCACGAGACGGTGAAAATATCTCCCCAACCTCAACAACTCGGTCCAAATTTGGGAGAGGGGGAGGCGGCGAAGAAGCAGTCAATATAATGTCCCGTTTGTGCCAAAGGATGAACTGCCTAATAACGTCTCCGAGTAACACCAGCCCCTCGGGAGTTGCGTAGTCTATCCTCCACTGCATGAACTCGAGCTTCACGGTATGCACCTCAACCCTAGTGTAGTCCAGCGGTATCTTATTATTGTGGTGTAAGCCACTGGGAGGATGTGCCACACCCGTTGCCACCTCCATCACAGTGTTCTATCGGCCGCTTAGAAACACCAAGGTGCAACTAGTTGGTTCCCATATGCAATCGACAGGGGGTTGAGGCTGCAGTGGAACCTTGGCTGCTAGGAACTTTTGGAGGGCTGCCAGCTAATGCCAGTTCTCCTGGCGGCGTCACTAACATCCGTGGCTCCATAGACAGTCCTTGCTCCTCCAGCGCCTTCGCAACTAGCGCCTTCACTTGGAGCTCAAGACTAGTCTCCCAGTCTCGGCCATGTTTCTTGTACATGTGCCTGTCCTCTTCGAATCCTTGCTTCTAGGTCGTCCTTTTCCCTAGCCCCCTAGTGTGGCCAATATGCTCCTTGTTTCCCAAGCCAAGGCTAAGCTCGTCCCTCTCTCTGGAAGGATTGAAGGAGCCCTTCTCCTTATCTTCAGCATATTTCAGTATCCTTGATACCGCCTCTTGGGTCTCCGGCTTATCAAACTTAAGATTACTGCCGAATGATTCTGTACTCCTCGCATATATCTAGTTCCTTGAGCATACCTTCAGATTCATCACATCGATATTCCCAGCAGCTGCGGCCTCTTCGTCGATCTTCCTAAACTGCTCTTCCTTAGCATAGTAGCCACCGGGGCCTAGATGATGGTGGTGTTTGTTCCTCTTCGCCAGCTCGGTGTTATGGGCACTGAGCTCCAATGCCTCCAGTGAAGTCTTCTGAGCCACGAGCTCCTCCCATTGACTAGGAGTTATTTTGCCGAACTCTTTGAAGGGAGTTAACCCCTTTTGGATATACTTCGTATTGAGCTCTGACCTCCAACGTCGGAATACCTCTCCCATCATCCTGAAAGCATTTTTTTACCAGTTCGTGCTTACCCTCCGAAAATCTAAACCTCAGGTGCCTATCCCATAGTTCATTCTTTTTGTTCTCTGGTACCTCTTTCCAGTTAGAGATTGCTGGATTCAATTTATCTCTTACTAGGGCCTCGATCGCATTACGGAATCGTCCTCTTAATTCCTTCAGCTCAAGGACCTCCCCTGCTGGCCCAACCTCCGTTATCACATAGCATGCCTTATCTGGATATAGATTTTCTTTTCTATCCCCTCGTTTCCTCTTAGGCTTGGTAGTCGTGGTTGTGTCTTCAGGTTGTGGAGCAGAGGCATCATGATCCGTCTCTGTGGTTGTTGCCTCTGCTCTCCTTTCCTCTACTCTGTCTTGTCCAGTGAGATGTCGCGGATGTTGATGTCGTCTTTTACGAGTTTTAGGAGGGACCTGTATATACGACATGTCAAAGTGTTAGCAGAGATAACACAACCAAAGCTTTAGCAAAATTTACAAGCTAAGGCTTTTCCCTACCTCCTCGTTCGGGTCAAAGTCCTTGTCCAAATCTTCCTCCCTTGGCCTCCTTCTGGCTTCACGTGGGAAAGGATCCTCGGGACTCACATATCCCTCTTCTGAGTCATCATCAGCATCATCCTCTTCTTCTTCGCCTTCAGCAGCCTCTCCTTCGGGGCCTTCCTCCTCGTCATACTGCTCCTAAGTAAGCATCACTTCTAGATCATTTTGTACCTCCTTATTGAACTGTTCCTGAGTAAGCTGGTCCTTTAGTGCTTGCTCCTCAAGGGTTGGCTACTCATCATGCTCGGGGCATCGGGCTGCACTGTCTAGTGTCCGCGATATTATTTCGCGCTTTGTTCTAATAGATGCAAGAAAGTATGCTTTAGGTACGCGAGAAGGTATACGAAATCAAAAAGGTCTATAAACCAAAGTAGTCCTATAAAACAACAATATATAAAAAAATGAGAAGTAGCAGTGGTAGAGGCCTCAGAAACATGTCAAACATCATCTGATCTTGAACTTGGAGCATCAAGGCATCATAACAGAGAAGAGAGGAGAAGGTAATGTAGGGGAGGCTGCTAATGATGCCAAGTTCCTCACAAGTTCTTGATCATCAGCTCATATTCCATATAATGTATGGACTTGGACAATTTCATCATCGGCAAAACAAAGGAGAGGAGAGGAGAGGGGAGATTTGGCAAAAAAGCAACATTTGCTTAACAAACATAGAGAGGAAAAGGTGTAAAAAAAGCAGCTGCTGCTTCCCAAACATAGAGGATAGGAAAGGTGGCAAAAATAGAGGAGAGGGGAGATTTGACAAAAAAAGCAGGTGCTGCTTTCCAAAAAAAGCAATAGCTGCCATACTGACTTTGCTCAATCACACGTGAACATCATATGCTTAATATCTTCCAAACCTGATAGACAGATCGGACAATCAGAAGTAGTAGACAGTAGTAGTAGGGAAGTAGTATAAGTAGTTGATAGAAGTACAAGTAGTTGATAGGAGACAGAAGTAGAAGTAGTAAACAGTAGTAGTAAGGAAGTAGTAGAAGTAGTAGAAGTAGCAAAAAAAGCAACAACTGCTTAGGAGAGGAGAGAGTAGAGTGGAGTAGAGAACAGTAGTAGTAGAAGAGGAGTGGTAGAGTAGTAGGAGAAGAGCAGGAGGACAGTATAGTAGTAGAGTAGCAGCCAATAGCAACGGAAGAGAGTAGAGTAGCAGCCAGCTAGTAGGAGTAGGAGTAGCTAGTAGTAGCAAGTAGAGTAGTAGTAGTTCAGTACAATAGAGAGTAGTACAGTAGGATAGTAGTATAGCAGTAGCAGGTATGTAGTGAAATGCTACAACCAATCATATAAGTGAAATGCTACAGTCAAGATCTGGAACCTGAAATGGCTAGCTACTACTGATTTGAATATGTAGTAAGAACCGACTGCTTGCACTTGATAAATATGAGCTTATTTTATTGCCATATAACAATCTGATTTGAATATGTATGATTCACTTGCAATGTTGTTAGCAATATCAAATGGCCTATTTAGAAACTTATTTTATTCACTTTTCAAATATTTAAAACTGAAAGGCTCAATTACTAACCACTCAAACATTGATATGAAACTAACCTACAGCTAACCATCCACCAACGGGCCAAGCATCCATGCAGTTCAAGCTAAAAAGAGACTAATATAATAAACAAATAGCTACAAAAAACACAACAGCTAAGCATGGAACAAATTATAAAGGTAGATTGTTGTATCATGAAAATGACATTGCACAGGAAATGAAAACCACACTAAACTCAGCTAGCTACTACAATTTTTCTAAAACTCAATGAACCACTGTAATCTGAGTTGCAAATAAATAAACCAAATGTAAACTCAATGAACTGCAGCTAGTTGTACTCAATGAATTGTGTTAGCAATGCTCCAGCAACGATATATACTAGATTCACCCTAAGTATATATTTTAGTGGTCATATTGAGTATAGTGTCAGTTTCTATTTACCTCGGGGACATGATATCTATTCATAATAAGACAATGCAAATGGCCATGCTGGGTCGATCCCAAAAAGAAGCGCATCCAAATCAGCAAAAACAAAGAGCATAAAAAAACAGGCTAAACTGCCACCCTCAACAGTAGGACTTGAGAGAATAGAATAGCAGCACATTAATTACAACAGTAGGATAGGCTATCTATTTCATCTAATGTCTAAGAAAGAGTAAGGAAATAAACCTAAAAGAGCAATCAAACTGAGAGTGTATTGGCCAATAATGCAGCATATGATCCATGCTTTAGGGAGTAAAATGTGTGGTTGGCTGCCATATTGAGAGGCATTTTCCCAAAAGACTAAACAGAAAGCTCAAGTTTGATCATGCTTGCCATAACCCTTTGCCATAGCACCTTAAGCTGAGTTACCAGATTAGATGTCATCTCATTTCAACAAGTCATCTGTGCTAGAATGAGTTTAGCTAATTATAAATGTGTATAATTCTCTGATAAGTTTTAGTGGAGAAAATAGAACCAAATGGATGCTATAAATGAAGATATTATAAACTATAACCGCTACCGTTGTACCTAAAACTGGACTTGCACTGTTTGACGGGCAGAAAATAGGAAAACAAGTGCTGAAACGGTATTGGGGAAGTGGTAGACAGCACTTGGGAGACAGCACGCTGACCCTAGCTAGAACCCTGACAGCAGGCTGGCCCAGTGATGGATATCAGTTTGTATATGCGTCACCACATCCAAAACTTATGGGGAATATGAGATCAGATCCTTATGATATAGTCGGGAGGGTCAATAAAAAAACTATGCATAAAACACTATATATAAATGTGTGCTTTGTGTGATGGAGCACTGGATAATTTACCCTGTCTGAAGCCGAATTGATTAACGTGATGGTCTAAGAAGTAAGAACTGAGAACTGACACAGGTGCTAATACAATTGACTAACAGCTTGAAACTAACCAAACATGCAGAAATTAAGACTTTCAAGGATACAGTTATCCAAAGAACTGAGAACTGACACATGTGCTAATGCAATTGATATAGTCGGGACACCGGAGGACAGTGGCCGAGTCACCGGTGGCCTTATATAGTTCAATTTCAAGGATACAGTACTTTAAAGATTTCACAATTAAATTAAGACTTTCGCTAGACAATTGAAGCATAATAGTTGGGAGAGTTAGACTGTAAAACTTGCAGTAACGGAAAACTAAAGATAATCCCCCAACTGAAATTATTGGCAAGGTGCTAGCATGGAAAAGCTAACTGTGATTCTTCTGAAGCGTCTGCAGCATAATGGTGATTCGGATTTTAAGGAAATACAAGAGTAAACTCTAAGCTAAGGTAAACAAAAAGTGACTGTCAACAAAAGCAATAACTGTGAACAAAGGTAAATGCAATGGACTGACTAAAAATGTGGTAGAACAACTACATGCAGGCAAATGCAAGCCTTTCGTGATGTAGTACCTGTTATGCGACTCACTTTTGCATCAAGGGAACAGTTGGTAGGGTAGAAAAGGGAAGAAACGAACCTTGACAAACCGGATCCGGCTGCTAGGACTGTGAACCACCGAAGAGGATGCGGAGCTGCTCGGATCCAAGGCGTTTTGGGCGGCCATGAAGGTGCCGTGGCTTCTCCGAGTTCAGCGAAGGCTGGATCTGTAGGGGGGCCACCAGGAGAGGGCCGGATAGCGGCGAGAGGCGACGGACGGTCGGCGACATGGGGAACGTGGGCGCAGTTGCGCCGCGAGGGAACAACTGCGGCGAGGGGCGACCCGGCGCACGGCGGAGGATGGTGAGGGAGCGGGTGCAGGGAGGGGGCGCGCGGGGCAGGCGTCGGGACAGGTCCGGGAGGCAGCCTGACGGCGTCGGAGAAGAAGAGAGCGCCCAACAGGCAACTCCTGTGTGCGGCCTTGTATATATAGTTGGGATGATTTGTAGGGGCGGTTCCTGATACAGCCGCCCCTATAAATACATTTCTAGGGGGTGGTTCCTGATCCAGCCACCCCTACAAATAGTTTCTATTTTTTAAATTATAAATTCTATATTTTTTATATCATAAAAACACAAAGTAATATAAAAAATTTGTGTATATGCACAAATATAATATTTTGTATTTTTCTATATATGAAGAAATATATATATAAACAATTGTAGTCAAAACAATATAGAAAACAAAAAAAACAAAAAATAAAAATTTGAATTTTTAAACTTCGACTATAATTTTATGACATTAAATGAAATAAAATGAAAATGTTGTAAACATAAAAGTTGTATAACTCATCAACATATACAACTTTTATTTTGGTCATCTTGTCATGTGACTTTGTTTGAACGATTCAAATTTTGAAATTCAAACAATTTGAACTTGAAACAATATTTTGAAAGAGTAAATGATTTCAGATGAAAAACTTATGAATACCAAAGTTGTAGAACTCATCAATATGTACAACTTTTATTTTGATCATAATTTCATTTGACCAAATTGGAACAGTTGAAATTTTGAATTTCACTAAATGACAACTTCAAACAAGATTTTGAAACCTTAAATGATTTCAACAATAAAAGTCGTAAACATAAAAGTTGTTGAACTCCTCACTATCTAAAACTTTTATTTTGGTCACTTTTTCATGTGATAAAATATTAGTAAACATTGTTCATAAATTCACATATGACTCATAGTTTCATGAACTATATGAGAAACATGTTGATTTGTGAACAATGTTTACTATCACTTTGTTAAATGAAGAAATGATCAAAATAAAAGTTGTAGATCTTGATGAGTTATACAACTTTGGTATTCATCACTTTTTCAGCTGAAATCATTTAATAGTTGAAAATCTCGTTTGAACTTGTCATTTTTTTAAATTTGAAAATTTAAAGTGCCCAAACTTTGTCAAATGAAAAGAATGACCAAATCAACACACTAACTTGATAGGGCAAGATTTTAGAAAATTTTAGGAACAAAAATCATTACATTTGGAGTTAGTATGAGGGAAAAAAACTAGTTACAAATTTTACCCAGAGATTAAAAAGAAAAATCACAGCTGTTCATGATGATCAATGATGAACAAGTGTGATTTCTCTTTTTAATCTATGGCTGAAACTTGTAACTAGTTTTTCTCCTTCATACTAACTCCAAATGTGATGGTTTTTCCTCTAAAATTTTTTAAAATCATGCTCTATCATTTTAATCTAGTCATCTATCTTTGTCACTAATTTTGAACAATTCAAATTTTAAATTTCAGAAAATGACAGCTTTAAACCTAATTTTCAAACACTAAATGATTTCAGCTGTAAAGGTGATGAATATAAGAGTTGTATAACTCATCAAGATCTCCTACTTTTATTTTGGTCATTTCTTCATTTCATAAAGTGTTAAGTGATTTCATAAAGTTTTAGTAGTAATAGAGTGGATGTTCAAATAGAGTCATCTGGATGTTGCAAAGAGTAGTCTCACACATATGCATAAATGTAGTCTCATACACATACAAAAATATGTAGTCTTACACACGTACATAAATATATAGTCTCACATGCATGCATAAATGAAGTCTTACAAACACACACTTACACAAACACTCCACGTTCAACAACTAGCTAGCCCAGTGTAACGACTTTCCCCTTGATACCTTTTCGTTCCCATGGCAATATGTCTTTGGGGAGGTTCTTTTCCTCAATACTGGTCTTCTTAGGAAAGTCTGTGAATAGCGGCATCTCATCGTAGTTATTGTAAGCTTCAACATCGTCCACGCCATCAACTCCAATAATGTGCTGTTTCCCGGAGGCAACCACGTGATTTGTCTTCTTCTTTGGGGGAGGTTACTTTGTGGGTCAGACATATAGAAAACTTGTGCGACACGTGAAGCGAGCACCCAAGGGTCATCTTGGTAGCCTAGATTCTCGAGGTCCAGTACTCTCAATCCGATCTCGTTCAGTTGGTGTTGTTTGATCCAGCAGCATCGAAACAGGGCCACCGTTATATCCCTTCCATAGTCAAGTTCTCATATCTCTTCAATGATGCCAAAGTATTGGATCTTTCGCCCTAATCCATCGAGAGCCTCTATTCGAACGCCGTTGTTTTGGTTCACATATTTACTATCCTTTGCGTGGGTATAGTACATATACCCATTGATGTCATAAGCATTCCAAGATGTCACTTGTCTCGATGGCCCCTCCGCCAACCTACTGATGGTAATAGAGTCTATGGTTTCTCTAGGTGATATGTTTTGGTCCTTCAACCATATAGTTAGTCGTTGCTTGTGTTGTTTCATGACCCAATCATCCGAACGGCCATTTCTCTCCGCCATAATGATAGCCAAGTGTTCATCAATATACGGTTGCATCAGTTGTGTACTCTGCAAGACACTATAATGCACCTGACTCACCTCTTTGTAATCATGGTCGATGAACACTTTTCTACCACTGGTGCCCTTCCTAGCCAGCCTATCCTTATGACGAGAATCGGGTTTACCAATCCCTTTCTATACTTTTAAGTACTCTTGACAGCACTCGACGACTTCTTCAGTACTGTAACCCTCTATCATGGAGCCCTCTAGGTATGCTCGATTATGCACGTATCGACTTAGAACCGACATGAACCGCTCATAGGACCACATTTCATGCAAGTAGCAAGGGCCAAGCGCCTGTATTTGATGAACCATGTGAATCATGAGATGTGGCATTATATAAAAAAGTAGGAGGTAAACACATCTTCAGTTGGTTTTGTGCCTCCACGACAAATTCATGTAGGTCACTCAGCTCTTCCTTGCCAATCGTCTTCTGTGAGATCTTTGAAAAGAAGTAGCACATGCGGGTGATGGCCATTTTCAAGAACTCTAGCTTTATAGCCCTGATTGTAATAGGTAGAAATATTGTCAGCATCACATGACAATCGTGAGCCTTGTAGTGTGTTATTGACAAGTCCTTCATCAACACTAGCTTCTTCACATTTGCTGAAAACCTAGTCGGGACTTTGATCCCTCTCAGGAAAGTGCATATAGCTCTCTTCTCGTCTGGTGTTAGGTTGAAGCATGCCACGGGCAGAGTGTATTTTCCATTAGCCTCAGGTACCGGGTGAAGCTGTGGCATCACATTTAGCTACACCATGTCTTTCCGTGCTTTTAGACCATCCTTTGACTTGCCTGTGTCCATCAAGGTAGCAATGAGACTCTCAAAGACATTCTTCTGCACGTGCATAGCATCAATGGCATGGGGGACCTCTAAGTCTGGCCAATAAGGCAGATACTGAAAAAAGATCGATTGTTTCTTGAAAGGTATGCCTTCGATAGGAGGTGTGCTTCTATCTCTGTTCGTCCCATCCGGATTCTTCTTTCCATAGACGACGCGTATGTTTTTCACCATTCTGTACACGTGTTCTCCGTTATGACATCTCTCCGGAGGGGGTTCAATCTTCGAGGCGTTGTCATAAAATCTAAAGAACATTTTGCTGCGGTACTTGTGACTTATCTTTAAGAAGCGTCGGTTCTTTAGGTAAACTATCTTCTTGGATGCATCTAGGTACACCCATGTAGTACCATCCAAGCAAACCAAGCATCACGTCTTCCCTTTGATCTGTCCAGACAAAGCAAACAGCGCGGGGTAATCATTGGTAGTAACAAATATTATTGCTCTACATATGAAGTCCTCCTTTCGGAACGCATCGTACATCTGCTCCCCATGCCTCCATAGCCTCTCCATTTCTTGCATCAAGGGCTTGAGGAACACGTCTATATCAATGCTTGGTTGTTTAGGGCCAGAAATAAGAATAGTGAGGAGAAGGTACTTTCTCTTTTGACACAGCCATGTTGGGATGTTGTACATGGTCAAGATCACTGACCATGTGCTGTGGTCGCTCATCCTCTCATTGAAGGGATTTATTCCATTGGTGCTCAAGCCAAATCATACATTCCTTGGGTCATCGCTGAATTCTTTGTGCTTCTCATCAAACCTTTGCCACTGACTACAATCAGCCGGGCGTGCAATCTTATCATCATCCACCTTGCGCTTATCATCCCACCATGTCATGAGTGCGGCTTCTTTAGGGTTTACGAAGATACGTCTCAAGCGGTCGGTCACTGGCAGGTACCACATTACCAGGGCAGAAATTCTTCTCTGCTTTGCATCATTGCCTAATGGAGTGTCCTCTGAGGGCTGAGATTCTTGTACCACATTTTTGGTACCCTTCTTATTCCTCTTTTTCTCCGTGGAGGCTTTGTCCCCACCGTAAAGGTCATTGTTCTTGTACCGGCTGGCCCCACACTAGGGACATTTATCTAGTGACTTGAACGTTTCACCATGAAAAAGTATACAGTGGTTGGGGCATGCATGGATTTTTTCAACCCCCATTGTCAATGGACTTATGACCTTCTTCGCTTGGTATGTGTTGGTGGGAACTGAGTTTGGTTGTGGCAGCACCCATGATAGGAGATGCAATAGATCATTGAAACTATAGTCTGACCAACCATACTTAGCCTTCAGGATGAGCATCTCAAGCACAAAACATAGCAATGTTCAATGTATCGAACAACCCTTTTCAACACCATACACAGTCTCCTTCGATGCTTTTGTCACCCTTTCCAAATTTTCTAGACCTTTCGGGCTATTTAGTAAAATCTCTGGTTCAATGGCTCGAATCATGTCCTCCAAATCATCTTTATCCCCGACACGTGCTCCACCAGCATTATTGGCACCACCTTCATCGTTACCATCCCAACCACCAGCATCACCACCTTGTTCATTGCCAAACTCGAAATCCATTCATGCATCAAGCTCTGCTGAATATTGGGACAGGGATTCTATGGTTTCGTCGTCGTATTCCTCCTCATCCTCGTCGTTAACAATAACCGTTTCACCATGATAAATCCACACTATGTAGTCCTCAACAAATCCTCGCATAATCAAATGTGATCTGATGATAGTCACATCTATCCATGCCATACGGTTCCTGCAATCTTTACATGGGCAAATAATTGTATCCTTATTCTCTTTCAATGTCATTGCATGCTTCTTTGCGGCTTCAATAAATTTATCCACCTCTTCACGGAAACCTGCCTTGAACCTTAATGAACCATACATCCAAGAGTTCTTGTACTCCATCTTTTACAACAATAACAAAATAAACATTAAAGGAGTACTTATTCAGATATATATAAAAATAAAACAAATTAATAATTACTTGAGAATAATTGTATATACTTCAGATATATATGAATATAAATCTAATATAATTACATGAAGCATACAAACACACCATGGTAAAAGAAAATTAATTAACGACCCATTTATCCATAAATAATTACAATACATATTTATTGATTACAATAAATAATTTCAAAGACAACAATTAGCAAGAATTATACTTTACCCAATATCTTTCATACAAACCCTAGTCCAATTTCATCAAACATAAATTTACAAAAACGAAATTAATAAAAAAACCAAACCCTAGATCTAGATCCACATGCACATGAAACATTCATAAAACTAACTAATTGTTCAATAAAATCAAGAAACATGGACCAAATAAGGGTATGATCTTGTTCCCCTTCCTAATTTACCTTAGTACATTCAAAAGTTGGGTCTAATTTGCTTCATGAATAGCTCAAGCACCATAGAAGAGAGAGAAAAACAAAACTCTAATTACTCACTAATCAACCATTAAAACTTCAAAAAAAGTATGGAATATCATTTTCTTACCTTCTACAACCTCTCCATCAAAGAATTTGGGACCAAAACCTTTCCCCCTTAGTAGAGTAATTTTTGGGAGGTGCCCAAGGCCTCTCCACCTTTTTTCACGGGTTGGAGTGAGTGACCCGAGGAGGAAGATGCTGCATCTGTTTTATATGGGGGGCATTTGTAGGGGCGGCTCGTAACACCAGCCGCCCCTGCTGTTCCATTTGTAGGGGCGGCTGGTGTCTGGGCACCCGAGCACGCCACTGTAGGGGCAGC